>NW_028227701.1:0-89269 GCF_978045245.1 Mus caroli | reverse complement strand
AAAAAAAAAATTGACAAATGTTGAAAATGAGAAAATCACACTGTAGGACCCAGAATATGCTGAGAAACCCTGAAAAACGTGGAAAATTAAAAATACACGCTGTAGGACCCAGAATATGGCTAGAAACCCTGAAAAATTAGAAAAGTAAAAAATCATACTGAAGGACCCCAACTATGGCGAGAAAACCTGAAATAGGTGGAAAATGAGAAAATCACACTGTAGGACCCAGAATTACGCAAAAACTTGAAAAACGTGGAAAATGAGAAAATCACACGGCAGGACACAGAATATGCAGAGAAACCCTGAAAAACGTGAAAATCAAAAATTCACACTGTCAGACACAGAATATGGCGAGAAATACTGAAAAACGTGGAAAATTAAAAATACACGCTCTAGGACCCAGAATATGGCTAGAAATCCTGAAAAAAGTAGAAAATTACAAACTCACACTGAAGGACCCCAAATATGGCTAGAAAACCTGAAAAATGTGGAAAATTAGAAAATCACACTGCAGGACCCAGAATATGCCGAGAAACCCTGAAAAAAGTGAAAATTAAAAATTCACACTATATTACCCAGAATATGGCGAGAAATACTGAAAAACTTTGAAAATTAAAATTCACACTGAAGAAACTGCAATATGGCAAAAAAAAACCTGGAAAAACGTGTAAATGAGAAAATTACTCTGTAGGACACAGAATATGACCAAAAAACCTGAAAAACGTGCAATATTAAAAATTCACAATTAAGGACCCGGAGTATGCCAGAAAACCTGAAAAACGTGGAAAATTAAAAATTAAAAAACTCACACTGAAGGACCCCAAATATGGCGAGAAAACCTGAAAAAAGTAGAAAATTAAAAATTCACACTGAAGAAACTGCAATATGGCAAAAAAAAAAAAAACCCTGGAAAACGTGGAAATGAGAAAATTACTCTGTAGGACACAGAATATGAAGAAAAAAACCTGAAAAACGTGCAATATTAATAATTCACAAATAAGGACCCCGGAGTATGCCAGAAAACCTGAAAAACGTGGAAAATTAAAAATTCACAGAGAAGGACCTGGAATATGGTGAGAAAAACTGAAAAATTAGAAAATAAAAAACTCACACTGAAGGACCCCAAATATGGCAAGAAAACCTGAAAAAAGTGGAAAATGAGAAAATCACACGGCAGTACCCAGAATATGCAGAGAAACCCTGAAAAACATGAAAATTAAAAATTCACACTGTTGGACACAGAATATGGCGAGAAATACTGAAAAACGTGGAAAATTAAAAATACACGCTGTAGGACCCAGAATATGGCTAGAAACCCTGAAAAAAGTAGAAAATTACAAACTCACACTGAAGACCCCTAATATGGCGAGAAATTCTGAAAAAGGTGGAAAATGAGAAAATCACTCTGTAGGACCCAGAATTGGGAAAAAACCTGAAAAATGTCGTAAATGAGAAAAATCACACTGTAGGACCCAGAATATGACAAAAAAACCCTGAAAAACGTGGAAAATTAAAAATACACGCTGTAGGACAGAGAATATGCCGAGAAACCCTGAATAACGTGAAAATTAACGATTCACACTGTCAGTCAAAGAATATGGCAAGAAACCATGAAAAAAGTGGAAAATTAAAAATTCACACTGTATTACGCAAAATATGGAAATAATACTGAAAAACGTGAAAATTAAAAATTCACACTGAAGGACCTGGAATATGGCAAGAAAACCTGAAAAACGTGGCAATGAGAAAATCACACTGTAGGTCCCAGAATATGACGAAAAATCCTGAAAAAAGTAGAAAATTAAAAATTCACACTGAAGGACCCAGAATATGGCGAGAAAACCTGAAAAAAGTAGAAAATTAAAAATTCACACTGAAGGACCCCGAATATGGCCAGAAAAACTGAAAAAGGTGGAAAATGACAATAATCACACTGTAGGACCCAGAATTGCGAAAAAATTGAAAAGCATCGAAATGAGAAAATCACACTGTAGGACCCATAATGTGCCGAGAAACCCTGAAAATGTGGTAAATTAAAAATACACGGTGTAGGACCCAGAATATGGCGAGAAACCCTGAAAAAGTAGAAAATTAAAAACTCACAGTGAAGAACCCCAAGAATTGCGACAAAACTTGAAAATCGTGGAAAATGAGAAAATCACACTGCTGGACCGAGAATATGCAGATAAACCCTGAAAAACGTGAAAATTAAAAATCCACACTGTCTGACACAGAATATGGCAAGAATCATGAAAAAAGTTGAAATTAAAAATTCACACTGAAGGACCCCTCATATGGCAAGAAAACCTGAAAAAACAAGGAAAATTCAAAACTCACACTATAGGACAGAGAATATGGCGAGAAATCCTGAAAAAGATGGAAAATGAGAATAATCACACTATAGAACCCAAATTTGGAAAAAAAAAATTGAAAAACGTCGAAAATGAGAAAATCACACTGTAGGACCCAGAATATGCCTAGAAACCCTGAAAACGTGGAAAATTAAAAATATACGCTGTAGAACCCAGAATATGTCGAGAAACACTGAAAAATTAGAAAAGTAAAAAATCACACGGAAGGACCCCAAATATGGCGAGAAAACCCTGAAAAAAGTAGAAAATTAAAATCTCACAGTGAAGTACCCCCAAGAATTGCAAAAAAACTTGAAATCGTGGAAAATGAGAAAATCACACCTGCTGGACCCAGAATATGCCGATAAACCCTGAAAAAAGTGAAATTAAAAATTCACATTGTCGGACACAGAATATGGCAAGAATCATGAAAAAAGTGGAAAATTAAAAATTCACACTGTATTACCCACTCTATGGCAAGAAATATTGAAAACGTGGAAAATTAAAAAATCACACTGAAGTACCCCTTATATGGCAAGAAAACCTGAAAAAGAAGGAAAATTCAAAACTCACACTAAAGGACCCAGAATATGGCGAGAAATCCTAAAAAAAAAAGATGGAAAATGAGAATAATCACACTATAGAATCCAGATTTGGAAAAAAAAAATTGAAAAAACGTCGAAAATGAGAAAATCACACTGTAGGACCCAGAATATGGCGAGAAACCCTGAAAAAAAGTAGAAAATTACAAACTCACACTGAAGGACCCCAAATATGGCTAGAAAACCTGAAAAATGTGGAAAATGAGAAAATCACACTGCAGGACCCAGAAAATGCCAAGAAACCCTGAAAAACATGAAAATTAAAAATTCACACTGTTGGACACAGAATATGGCGAGAAATACTGAATAACGTGGAAAATTTAAAATTCACACCGAAGGTCCTGGAATATGTCAAGAAAAGCTGAAAAACGTGGAAATGAGAAAAATCACACTGTAGGACCCATAATATGATGGAAAAACCTGAAAAACGAGGAAAATTAAAAATTAACACTAAAGTGCCTGGCATATGGCGAGAAAACCTAAAAAACGAGGAAAACTCAAAACTCATGCTGTAGGACACAGAATATGTCGAGAAACCCTGAAAAATTAGAAAATTAAAAACTCACACTGAAGAAACCCAAATATGGCGAGAGAACATGAAAAATGTAGAAAATTAAAAATTCACACTGAAGGACCCAGAACATGGCAATAAAACCTGAAAAACGAGGAAAAATCAAAACTCACTATGTAGGACCCAGAATATGGCAAGAAAACCTGAAAAAGGAGGAAAACTCAAAACTCACACTATAGAACCCAGAATATGGCGAGAAAACCTGAAAAAGGTGGAAAATGAGAATAATCACACTCTAGGACCGAGATTTGGAAAAAAAAAATTGACAAACGTTGAAAATGAGAAAATCACACTGTAGGACCCAGAATATGCTGAGAAACCCTGAAAAACGTGGAAAATTAAAAATACATGCTGTAGAACCCAGAATATGGCTAGAAATACTGAAAAACGTGGAAAATTAAAAATTCACACTGTATTACCCAGAATATGGTATGAAATACTGAAAAACCTGAAAAATTATAAATTCACAATGAAGGTCCTGGAATATGGCAAGAAAACCTGAAAAACGTGGAAGTGAGAAAATTACACAGTAGGACCCATAATATTACGAAAAAAATTGAAAAACGTGGAAAATTAAAAATTCACACTGAAGGACCCCAAATATGGCAAGAAAACCTGAAAAACGAGGAAAATTAAAAACCTGAAAAAGGTTGAAAATGAGAAAATCACACTGTGGGACCCAGAATATGGCGAGAAACCCTGAAAAAGTAGAAATTAAAAAACTCACACTGAAAGACCACGAATATGGCGAGAAAACCTGAAAAACGTGGAAATGAGAAAATCACACTGTAGAACCAGAATATGACGAAGAAACCTGAAAAACTGGAAAATTAAAAATTCACACTGAATGACCCGGATATAGAGAGCAAAACTGAAAAACGAGGAAAAATAAAATCGTACACTGAAGGACCCAGAATATGACGAGAAAACCTGAAAAACCTGGAAAATTAAATATTCACACTGTAGGACCCAGAATATGGCGAGAAACACTGAAAAATATTGAAAATTAAAAATTCACACTATAGGACCAGAATATGGCAAGAAACCTTGAAAAACGTGGAAAATTAAAAATTCACACTGTATTACCCAGAATATGGCTAGAAATACTGAAAAACGTGGAAAATTAAAAATTCACACTGAAGGACCTGGAATATGGTAGGAAAATCTGAAAAAACGTGGAAATGAGAAAATCACACTGTAGGACCAAGGATATGACAAAAAAAAAAAAAAAACCTGAAAAACGTGGAAAATTAAAAATTCACAATGAAGGACTCCGACTATGGCAAGAAAACCTGAAAAAGGTTGAAAATGAGAATAATCACACTTTAGGACCCAGAAATGTTAAAAAAAAAACTTGAAAATCTTCGAAAATGAGAAAATCACACTCTAGGACCCAGAATTTGCCGAGAAACCCTGAAATAAGTACAAAAATAAAAACTCTCACTGAAGGACCTGGAATATGTCGAGAAAACCTGAAAAAGGTGGAAAATGAGAAAATTACATGGTAAGACCCAGAAATGTGAAAAAACTCGGAAAAAGTGGAAAATGTGAAAATCACACTGTAGGACCCAGAATGTGCCTAGAAACACTGAAAAACATGAAAACTTAAAAATACACGCATTAGGACCCAGAATATGTTGAGAAACCCTGAAAAATTAGAAAATTAAAAACCCACACTGAAGGATCCCGAATATGATGAAAAAACCTGAAAAACGTGGAAATGAGAAAATCACACTGTAGGACCGAGAATATGACGAAAAAACTTGAAAAACGTGGAAAATTAAAAATTCACACTGAAGGACCCGTATATGGCGAGAAAACCTGAAAAAAGTAGAAAATTAAAAATTCACACTGAAGGACCCCGAATATGGGGAGAAAACCTGAAAAAGGTGGAAAATGAGAATAATCACACTGTAGGATCAAGAATTGAGAAAAAACATGAAAAAAGTCAAAAATGGGAAAATCACACTGTAGGATCAAGAATATGCCAAGAGCTTTTCCGATCAGAGGAGCGCCCGAGCAGCTGGGGCGCAGGGTCGACTGACACTCGCCAGCTACCCACAACACCCGCCACAGGATCTTAAGACTTCTGGTGAGTGGAGCACAGCTTCTGCTCCAATCCAATTGCGCGGGACCTGAGACTGCATTAGTTAGGGAAGCAGAAACCGGCCTGAGTAGGGCCACAGGCCTCATCCGGCCGGATCAGCGCCGGGGTAGCGGGAGCGCAGGGTTGCCTGACACCCGCCAGCTACCCACGACCCCCGCCGCAGGATTTTGGGACTGCAGGTGAGTGGAACACAGCTTCTGCTCCAGTCCAATCACGCGGGACCTGAGACTGCTCTGGTTGGGGAGAGAGAAATCCGGCCTACATAGGGCCACAACCCTCTTCCGGTCAGAAAAGCACCGGGGCAGCTGGGGCGCAGGGTCGGCTGACACTCGACAGCTACCCACAACACCCGCCACAGGATCTTAAGACTTCTGGTGAGTGGAGCACAGCTTCTGCTCCAATCCAATTGTGCGGGACCTGAGACTGCATTAGTTAGGGAAGCAAAAACCGGCCTGAGTAGGGCCACAGGCCTCATCCGGCCGGATCAGCGCCGGGGTAGCGGGAGAGAAGGGTTGCCTGACACCCGCCAGCTACCCACGACCCCCGCCGCAGGATTTTGGGACTGCTGGTGAGTGGAACACAGCTTCTGCTCCAATCTTTAAACAGTGACAACGATAACAACTAACCCCAGAGATTACCAGATGGCGAAAGGTAAACGTAATAATCTTACTAACAGAAACCAAGACCACTCACCATCATCAGAACCCAGCACCCCCACTTCGCCCAGTCCAGGGCACCCCAACACACCGGAAAAGCTAGACATGGATTTAAAAGCATATCTCCTGATGATGATAGAGGACTTCAAGAAGGACTTTAATAACACACTTAAAGAAATGCAGAACACTGCTAAACAGGCAGAAGACAATAAAGAGGAAGCACAAAAATCCCTTAAAGAATTGCAGGAGACCACTGCTAAAGAGTTACAAATCCTTAAAGAAAAACAGGATAACATAATCAAACAGGTAGAAGTCCTTACAGAAAAACAGGAAAACACATCCAAACAGATGATGGAAATGAACAAAACCATACTAGACCTAAAAAGGGAAGTAGACACAATAAAGAAAACCCAAAATGAGGCAACACTGGAGATAGAAACCCTAGGAAAGAAATCTGGAACCATAGATACGAGCATCAGCAACAGAATAAAGAGATGGAAGAGAGAATCTCAGGTGCAGAAGATTCCATAGAGAACATCGGCACAACAATCAAGGAAAATGTAAAATGCAAAAAGATCCTAACTCAAAACATCCAAGAAATACAGGACGCAATGAGAAGACCAAACCTACGGATAATAGGAGTGGATGAGAATGAAGATTTTCAACTCAAAGGACCAGCAAACATCTTCAACAAAATTATAGAAGAAAACTTCCCAAATCTAAAGAAAGAGATGCCCATGAACATACAAGAAGCCTACAGAACTCCAAATAGACTGGACCAGAAAAGAAATACCTCCCGACACATTATAATCAGAACAACAAATGCTCTAAATAAAGATAGAATACTAAAAGCAGTAAGAGAAAAAGGCCAAGTAACATATAAAGGCAAGCCTATCAGAATTACACCAGATTTTTCACCAGAGACTATGAAAGCCAGAAGATCCTGGACGGATGTTATACAGACACTAAAAGAACACAAATTCCAGCCCAGGCTACTATACCCAGCCAAACTCTCAATTAACATAGATGGAGAAACCAAAGTATTCCACGACAAAACCAAATTCACACATTAACTCTCCACGAATCCAGCCCTTCAAAGGATAATAACAGAAAAAAACCAATACAAGGACAGGAACCACGCCCTAGAAACAACAAGAAGGTAATCCCTCAACAAACCTAAAAGAAGACAGCCACAAGAACAAAATGCCAACTTTAACAACAATAATAACAGGAAACAACAATTACTTTTCCTTAATATCTCTTAATATCAATGGACTCAACTCCCCGATAAAAAGACATAGACTAACAAACTGGCTACACAAACAAGACCCAACATTTTGCTGTTTACAGGAAACTCATCTCAGAGAAAAGGATAGACACTACCTCAGAATGAAAGGCTGGAAAACAATTTTCCAAGCAAATGGCATGAAGAAACAAGCTGGAGTAGCCATTCTAATATCTGATAAGATTGACTTCCAACCCAAAGTCATTAAAAAAGACAGGGAGGGACACTTCATACTCATCAAAGGTAAAATCCTCCAAGAGGAACTATCAATCCTGAATATCTATGCTCCAAATACAAAGGCAGCCACATTCATTAAAGAAACTTTAGTAAATCTCAAAGCACACATTGCACCTCATACAATAATAGTGGGAGACTTCAACACACCACTTTCACCAATGGACAGATCATGGAAACAGAAACTAAACAGGGACACAGTGAAACTAACAGAAATTATGAATCAAATGGATCTGGCAGATATCTACAGAACATTCTATCCCAAAACAAAAGGATATACCTTCTTCTCAGCACCTCATGGTACCTTCTCCAAAATTGACCACATAATTGGTCACAAAGCAGGCCTCAGCAGATACAAAAATATTGAAATTGTCCCATGCATCCTATCAGATCACCATGGACTAAGGCTGATCTTCAATAACAAAATAAATAATAGAAAGCCAACCTTCACGTGGAAACTGAACAACACTCTTCTCAATGATACCTTGGTCAAGGAAGGAATAAAGAAAGAAATTAAGGACTTTTTAGAGTTCAATGAAAATGAAGCCACAACATACCCAAACTTATGGGACGCAATGAAAGCATTTCTAAGAGGAAAACTCATAGCTCTGAGTGCCTCCAAAAGGAAACTAGAGAGAGCACACATTAGCAGCTTGACAACACACCTAAAAGCACTAGAACAAAAGGAAGCAAATTCACCCAAGAGGAGTAGACGGCAGGAAATAATCAAACTCAGGGGTGAAATCAACCAAGTGGAAATAAGAAAAACTATTCAAAGAATCAACCAATCAAGGAGCTGGTTCTTTGAGAAAATCAACAAGATAGATAAACCCTTAGCCAGACTCACTAGAGGGCACAGGGAAAGCATCCTAATTAACAAAATCAGAAATGAAAAAGGAGACATAACAACAGATCCTGAAGACATCCAAAACACCATCAGATCCTTCTACCAAAGGCTATACTCAACAAAACTGGAGAACCTGGATGAAATGGAGAAGTTCCTAGACAGATACCAGGTACCAAAGTTGAATCAAGATCAGGTTAATGATCTAAACAGCCCTATATCCCCCAAAGAAATAGAAGCAGTCATTAATAGTCTCCCAACTAAAAAAAGCCCAGGACCAGATGGGTTTAGTGCAGAGTTCTATCAGACCTTCAAAGAAGATCTAATCCCAGTTCTTCACAAACTATTCCACAAAATAGAAACAGAAGGTACTCTACCCAACTCCTTCTATGAAGCCACAATTACTCTGATACCTAAACCACAAAAAGACCCAACAAAGATAGAAAACTTCAGACCAATATCCCTTATGAATATTGATGCAAAAATCCTCAATAAAGTTCTTGCTAACCGAATCCAAGAACACATCAAAACAATCATCCATCCTGACCAAGTAGGTTTCATCCCAGGGATGCAGGGATGGTTCAATATACGGAAATCCATCAACGTAATCCACTATATAAACAAACTCAAAGACAAAAACCACATGGTCATCTCGTTAGATGCGGAAAAAGCATTTGACAAGATCCAACACCCATTCATGATAAAAGTCTTGGAAAGATCAGGAATTCAAGGCCCATACCTAAACATGATAAAAGCAATCTACAGCAAACCAGTAGCCAACATCAAAGTAAATGGTGAGAAGCTTGAAGCAATCCCTCTAAAATCAGGGACTAGACAAGGCTGTCCACTTTCTCCATACCTATTCAACATTGTACTTGAAGTCCTAGCCAGAGCAATTCGACAACAAAAGGAGATCAAAGGGATACAAATTGGAAAAGATGAAGTCAAAATATCACTCTTTGCAGATGATATGATAGTATATATGTGACCCTAAAAATTCCACCAGAGAACTCCTAAGCCTGATAAACAGCTTCGGTGAAGTAGCTGGATATAAAATTAACTCAAACAAATCAATGGCCTTTCTCTACACAAAGAATAAACAGGCTGAGAAAGAAATTAGGGAAACAACACCCTTCTCAATAGTCACAAATAATATAAAATATCTTGGCGTGACTCTAACTAAGGAAGTGAAAGATCTGTATAATAAAAACTTCAAGTCTCTGAAGAAAGAAATTATAGAAGATCTCAGAAGATGGAAAGATCTCCCATGCTCATGGATTGGCAGGATCAACATTGTAAAAATGGCTATCTTGCCAAAAGCAATCTACAGATTCAATGCAATCCCCATCAAAATTCCAAATCAATTCTTCAACGAATTAGAAAGTGCAATCTGCAAATTCATTTGGAACAACAAAAAACCTAGGATAGCAAAAACTCTTCTCAAGGATAAAAGAACCTCTGGTGGAATCACCATGCCGGACCTAAAGCTCTACTACAGAGCAATTGTGATAAAAACTGCATGGTACTGGTATAGTGACAGACAAATAGACCAATGGAATAGAATTGAAGACCCAGAAATGAACCGACACACCTACGGTCACTTGATCTTCGACAAGGGAGCTAAAAACATCCAGTGGAAGAAAGACAACATTTTCAACAAATGGTGCTGGCACAACTGGTTGTTAACATGTAGAAGAATGCGAATCGATCCATTCCTATCTCCTTGTACTAAGGTCAAGTCTAAGTGGATCAAGGAACTTCACATAAAACCAGAGACACTGAAACTTATAGAGGAGAAAGTGGGGAAAAGCCTTGAAGATATGGGCACAGGGGAAAAATTCCTGAATAGAACAGTAATGGCTTGTGCTGTAAGATCGAGAATTGACAAGTGGGACCTCATGAAACTACAAAGCTTCTGCAAGGCTAAAGACACCATCAATAAGACAAAAAAAAACACCAACAGATTGGGAAAGGCTCTTCACCTATCCTAAATCAGATAAGGGACTAATATCCAATATATATAAAGAACTCAAGAAGGTGGACTCCAGAAAGTCAAATAACCCCATTAAAAAATGGGGCTCAGAACTGAACAAAGAATTCTCACCTGAGGAATACCGAATGGCAGAGAAACACCTGAAAAAATGTTCAACATCCTTAATCATCAGGGAAATGCAAATCAAAACAACCCTGAGATTCCACCTCACACCAGTCAGAATGGCTAAGATCAAAAATTCAGGTGACAGCAGATGCTGGCGAGGATGTGGAGAAAGAGGAACACTCCTCCATTGTTGGTGGGATTGCAAGCTTGTACAACCACTCTGGAAATCAGTCTGGGGGTTCCTCAGAAAATTGGACATAGTACTACCGGAGGATCCAGCAATACCTCTCCTGGGCATATATCCAGAAGATGTCCCAACCGGTAAAAAGGACACATGCTCCACTATGTTCATAGCAGCCCTATTTATAATAGCCAGAAGCTGGAAAGAACCCAGATGTCCCTCAACAGAGGAATGGATACAGAAATTATGGTACATTTACACAATGGAGTACTACTCAGCTATTAAAAAGAATGAATTTATGAAATTCCTAGCCAAATGGATGGACCTGGAGGGCATCATCTTGAGTGAAGTAACACAATCACAAAAGAACTCACACAATATGTATTCACTGATAAGTGGATATTAGCCCAAAACTTAGGATACCCAAGATATAAGATACAATTTGATAAACGCATGAAACTCAAGAAGAATGAAGACCAAAGTGTGGACACTGTGCACCTTCTTAAAATTGGGAACAAAACACCCAGGGAAGGAGTTACAGAGACAAAGTTCATAGCTGTGATGAAAGGATGGCCCATTTAGAGACTGCCGTATCCAGGGATTCATCCCATAATCAGCTTCTAAACGCTGACACCATTGCATACACTAGCAAGATTTTGCTGAAAGGACCCAAATATAGCTGTCTCTTGTGAGACGATGCCGGGGCCTAGCAAACACAGGAGTGGATGTTCACAGTCAGCTATTGGGTGTATCACAGGGCTCCCAATGGAGAAGCTAGAGAAAGTACCCAAGGAGCTAAAGGGATCTGCAACCCTATTGTTGGAACAACATGATGTACTAACCAGAACCCCGGAGCTCTTGTCTCTAGCTGCATATGTATCGAAAGATGGCCTAGTCGGCCATCAATGGAAAGAGAGGCCCATTGGACTTGCAAACTTTATATGCCCCAATATAGGGGAATGCCAGGGCCAAAAGAATGGGAATGGGTGGGTAGGGAAGTGGGGGGCGCTATGGGGGACTTTTGGGATAGCATTGGAAATGTAATTGAGGAAAATATGTAATAAAAATATTAAAAATCAAAAAAAAAAAGAATATGCCGAGAAACACTGAAAAACGTGGAAAATTATTAATACACGCTGTAGGACCCAGAATATGGTGAGAAACCCTGAAAAAAGTAGAAAATTAAAAACTCACACTGGAGGATCCCAAATATGGTAAGAAAAACTGAAAAGAGTAGAAAATTAAAAATTCACACTGAAGAACCCCGAATATGGCGAGAAAACCTGAAAAAAGTAGAAAATTAAAAACTTACACTGTCAGACCCAGAATATGGCAAGAAACCCTGAAAAAAGTAGAAAATTAAAAAGTCACAGTGAAGGACCCCAAATATGGCGAGAAAACCTGAAAAAGGTGGAAAATGAGAAAATCACACTGTAGGACTCAGAATTATGAAAAAACTTGAAAAACGTGGAAAAAGAGAAAATCACACTGCAGGACACAGAATATGCCGAGAAACCCTGAAAAACATGAAAATTAAAAATTCTACCTGTCGGACCCAGATTATGGCGAGAAACCAAAAAACAAGTGGAAAATTAAAATTTCACACTGTATTACCCAGAATATGCCGAGAAATACTGAAAAACGTGGAAAATTAAAATTCACATAGAAGGACCTGGAATATGGCAAGAAAACCTGAAAAAGGTGGAAAATGAGAATAATCACACTGTAGGACCCAGAATATGCCAAGAAACCCTGGAAAACATGGAAAATTAAAAATTCACACTGAAGGACCTTGAATATGGAGAGAAAACCTGAAACACGAGGAAAATTAAAAACTCACACTGAAGGACCCAGAATATGGCAAGAAAACCTGAGAAACGTGGAAATGAGAAAATCACACTGTGGGACCCAGAATATGGTGGGAAAACCAGAAAAACGTGAAAAATTTAAATTTCATACTGTAGGATGCAGAATATGTTGAGAAACACTGAAAAAAGCAAAAAATTAAAATCTCACACAGAAGGACCCCAAATATGGCGAGAAAATCTGATAAAGGTGGAAAATGAGAAAATCACACTGTAGGACCCAGAATTGCGAAAAAACTTGAAAAACGATGAAAATGAGAAAATCATACTGTAGGACCCAGCATATGCAGAGAAACCCTGAAAATCGTGCAAAATTAAACATACACGCGGTAGGACCCTGAATATGGCAACAAACCCTGAAAAAGTAGAAAATTAAAAACTCACACTGAAGGACCCAGAATATGGTGAGAAAAACTGAAAAAGGTTGAAAATGAGAAAATCACACTGTAGGACCCAGTATATGACGAAAAAAACTTAAAAACGATTAAAATTAATAATTCACACTGTAGGACCCCAAATATGGCGAGAAAACCTGAAAAAGTTGGAAAATGAGAAAATCACACCTTAGGACACAGAATTGTGAAAAAACTTGAAATAAGGGGAAAATGAGAAAATCACACTGTAGGACCCAGAATATGACCAGAAACCCTGAAAAACATCGAAAATTAAAAATACACGCTGTAGGACCCAGAATATGGCAAGAAACCCTGAAAAAAGTAGATAATTAAAAACTCACACTGAAGGACACAGAATATGGCGAGAAACACTGAAAAATTAGAAAGATAAAAAAATCACACTGAAGGACCCTAAATATGGCGAGAAAACCTTAAAAAGTTGTAAAATGAGAAAATCCCACTGTAGGACTCAGAATTACGAAAAAAACTCGAAAAACGTGGAAAAAGAGAAAATCACTCTGCAGGACCCAGAATATGCCAAGAAACCCTGAAAATCGTGAAAATTAAAAATTCACACTGTCGGACACAGAATATGGCGAGAAACCATGAAAAAATTTGAAAATTAAAAGTTCACACTGTATTACCCAGAATATGGCGAGAAATACTGAAACACGAGGAAAATTAAAAATTCACACTGAAGGTCCCGGAATATGGCAAGGAAACCTGAAAAACGTGGAAATGAGAAAATCACACTGCAGAACACAGATAATGCCAAGAAACCCTGAAAAACGTGGATAATTAAAAATTCACACTGAAGGTCCCAGAATATGGCAGGGAAACCTGAAAAACGTGGAAATGAGAAAATCTCAGTGTAGGACCCAGAATATGACGAAAAAAAACCTGAAAAACGTGGAAAATTAAAAATTCACACAGAAAAACCTACAATATGGTGAGAAAACCTGAAAAACAAGGAAAATTTAAAAATCACAATGAAGGACCCAGAATATGGAGAGAAAACCTGAAAAAACTAGAAAATTGAATATTCACACTGAAGGACCCCGAATATGGCAAGAAAACCTGAAAAAGGTGGAAAATGAGAAAATCACACTGCAGGACCCAGAATATGCCCAGAAACCATGAAAAATGTGGAAAATTAAAAATTCACACTGTAGGATCCATAATATGGCGAGAAAAACTGAAAAACGTGGAAAATTAAAAATTCACACTGAAGGAAAACCTGAAAAACGAGGAAAATTCAAAACACACACTGTAGGAACCAGAATATGGCGAGAAAACCTGAAAAAGGTGGAAAATGAGAAAATCACACTGTAGGACGCAGAATATGAAGAAAAAACTTGAAAAACGTGGAAAATTAAAAATACACGATGTAGGACACAGAATATGTCGAGAAACCCTGAAAAATTAGAAAATTAAATCCTCACACTTAGGGACCCCAAATATGGCGAGAGAACCTGAAAAAAGTAGAAAATTAAAAATTCACACTGAAGGACCCAGAATTGCGAAAAAACTTGAAAAACGTGGAAAATGAGAAAATCACACTGTAGGACCAAGAATATGCCGAGAAACCCTGAAAACGTGGAAAATTAAAAATACACGCTGTAGGACCCAGAATATGGCGAGAAACCCTGAAAAAAGTAGAAAATTACAAATTCACACTGAAGGACCCCAAATATGGCTAGAAAACCTGAAAAAGTTGGAAAATGAGAAAATCACACTGCAGGACCCAGAATATGCCGAGAAACTCTGAAAAACGTGAAAATTAAAAATTCACACTCTTGGACACAGAATATGGCAAGAAATACTGAAAATCGTGGAAATGAGAAAATCACACTGTAGGACCCAGAATATGATGGAAAAACCTGAAAATGGTGGAAAATGAGAATAATCACACTGTAGGACCCAGATTTGGAAAAAAAAAATTGAAAAACGTCCAAAATGAGAAAATAACTCTGTAGGACCCAGAATATGTCGAGAAACTCTGAAAAACGTGAAAATTAAAAATTCACACTCTCGGACACAGAATATGGCGAGAAATACTGAAAAACATGGAAAATTAAAAATTCACACTGAAGGACCTGGAATATGTCAACAAAACCTGAAAACGTGGAAATGAGAAAATCACACTGTAGGACCCAGAATATGGCAAGAAACCCTGAAAATTTAGAAAAGTAAAAAATCAATGAAGGACCCCAATTATGGCGATAAAACCTGAAAAAGGTGGAAAATGAGAAAAATCTCACTGTAGGACCCAGAATTATGAAAAAACTTGAAAAAGGTGGAAAATGTTAAAATCACACTGTAGGACCCAGAATATGTCGAGAAACCCTGAAAACGTGGAAAATTAAAAATACACGCTGTAGGACACAGAATATGGTGAGAAACCCTGAAAAAAGAAGAAAATTAAAACCTCACACTGAAGGACCCCAAATATGGCGATTAAACCTGAAAAAGGTGGAATATGAGAAAATCACACTGTAGGACCCAGAATTATGAAAAAACTTGAAAAACGTGGAAAATGTGAAAATCACACTGTAGGACAGAGAATATGCGGAGAAACCCTGAAAACGTGGAAAATTAAAAATACACACTGTAGAACCCAGAGAATATGGCGAGAAAACCTGAGAAAAGTAGAAAACTACATACTCACACTGAAGGACTCCAAATTCGGTAGAAAACCTGATAAAGGTGGAAAATGAGAAAATCACACTGTAGCACCCAGAATTACAAAAAAAAAAAAAAAAAAAAAAAAAAAAAAACGTGAAAAACGTGGAAAATGAGAAAATCACACTGCAGAACACAGATAATGCTGAGAAACCCTGAAAAACGTGGAAATGAGAAAATCACACTGTAGGACCCAGAATTGGGAAAAAACTTGAAAAACTTGTAAAATGAGAAAATCACACTGTAGGTCCCAGAATATGGTGAGAAACCCCGAAAAACATGCAAAATTAAAAATAAACGCTGTAGGACCCAGAATAAGGCAAGAAACCCTGTAAAAAGTAGATAATTAAAAACTCACACTGAAAGACCTGGAATATGGCGACAAAACCAGAAAAACATGGAAAATTAATAACTCACACTCAAGGATTTGGAATATAGGGAGAAAACCTTAAAAATGTGGAAAATTGGGGCTGGTGAGATGGCTCAGTGGGTAAGAGCACCCGACTGCTCTTCCAAAGGTCAGGAGTTCAAATCCCAGCAACCACATGGTGGCTCACAACCATCCGTAACGAGATCTAGCGCTCTCTTCTGGAGTGTCTGAGGACAGCTACAGTGTACTTAGATATAATAATAAATAAATAAATCTTTAAAAAAATGTGGAAAATTATCAACTCACTCAGAAAGACCTGGAATATGGCCAGAAAACCTGAAAAACGTGGAAGGACATAGAATATGGGGAGAAATCTTGAAAAAGGTAGAAAATTAAAAATTCACACTGTAGGACCCAAAATATGTTGAGAAACCCTGAAAAACGTGGAAAATTAAAAACTCACACTGAAGGACCTTGAATATGATGACAAACCCTGAAAAAAGTGGAAAATTAAAAATTCCCACTTAAGGATATAGAATATGGCAAGAAACCCTGAAAAAGGTGGAAAAACAGAAATTCCCACTGTAGGACCCAAAATTGCGAAAATAACTTGAAAAGGGGGGAAAATGAGAAAAACATACTGTAAGACCCAGAATATGCGAGAAAACCCTGAAAAACGTGAAAAGTAAAAATTCACAAGGTCAGACCTAGAACATGAAGATAAACCATGAAAAAAGTGGAAAATTAAAAATTCACACTGTATTACCCAGAATATGGGGAGAAACACTGAAAAATGTGGAAAATTAAAAATTTACACTGAAGGATCTGGAATATGGCACAAAAACCTGAAAAACTTGGAAATGAGAAAATCACACTGTAGGACCCAGAATATGATGAAAACACCTGAAAAACGTGGAAAATTAAAAATTCACACTGAAGGACCCGGAATATGGCTACAAAACCAGAAAAAAAGGAAAATAAAAACTCACACTGAAGGACCCAGAATATGGCGAGATAACCTGAAAAAAGTAGAAAATTAAAAATTCACACTGAAAGACCCCGAATATGGCGAGAAAACCTGAAAGGTGGAAAATGAGAATAATCACACTGTAGGACCCAGAATTGCGAAAAAACATGAAAAATATCGAAAATGAGAAAATCACACTGTAGGACCCAGAATATGCCGAGAAACCATGAAAAACGTGGAAAATTAAAAACACACACTATAGGACCCAGAATATGGCCAGAAACCCTGAAAAAGTACAAAATTAAAAACTCACACTGAAGGACCCCAAATATTGCGATTAAACCTGAAAAAAGTGGAAAATGAGAAAAATCACACTGTATTACCCAGAATATGGCAAGAAATACTGAAAAACCTGGAAAATTAAAAATTCACACTGAAGGACGTGGAATATGGCAAGAAAACCTGAAAAACATGGAAATGAGAAAATCACACTGTAAGACCCAGAATATAACGAAAAATCCTGAAAAACGTGGAAAATAAAAAATTCACACTGAAGGACCCGGAATATGTCGAGAAACCCTGAAAAACGTGAAAATTAAAAATTCACACTGAAGGACCCGGAATATGTCGAGAAAACCTGAAAAACAAGGAAAATTAAAACCTCACACTGAAGGATCCCGAATATGGCGAGAAAACCTGAAAAAGTTTAAAAATGATAATAATCACACTGTAGGACCCAGAATTGCGAAAAAATTTGTAAAAAGTCCTAAATGAGAAAATCACACTGTAGGACCCAGAATATGGAGAGAAACCCTGAAAAAAGTAGAAAATTAAAAACTCACACTGAAGGACCCCGAATATGGAGAGAAAACCTGAAAAAGGTGGAAAATGAGATAATCACAGTGTAGAACCAAGAATATGCCACGAAACCCTGAAAAACGTGGAAAATTAAAAATATACACAATAGGACCCAGAATATGGCGAGAAAACCTGAAAAAATTAGAAAATTAAAAACTCACACTGAAGGACCCAAAATATGGCGAGGAACCCTGAAAGGTGGAAAATGAGAAATCACAGTGATTAACGAAAAAACTTGAAAAACGTCGAAAATGAGAAAATCACAGTGGAGGACCCAGAATATGCCTAGAAACACTGAATACATGAAAATTAAAAATTCACACTGTATTTCCCAGAATATGGCAAGAAATACTAAAAAACGTGGAAACGTAAAAATTCACACTGAAGGACCTGGAATTTGGCAAGAAAACCAGAAAAACAAGGAAAATTAAAAATTCACACTGAAGGACCCAGAATATGGCGAAAAAACCTGAAAAAAGTAGAAAATTAAAAGCTCACACTGAAGGACCCCAAATATGGCGAAAAAAACCTGAAAAAGGTGGAAAATGAGAAAACCACACTGTAGGACCTAGAATTACGAAAAAACTTGAAAAACTAGGAAATTAGAAACTCACACTGAAGGACCCCGAATATGGCGAGAAAACCTGAAAAAGGTGAAAAATGAGAAAATCACACTGTAGGAACCAAAATTGCGAAAAAACTTGAAAACCGTCGAAAATAAAAAAAAAAAATCACACTGTAGGACCCAGAATATGCCGAGAAACCCTTGAAAAACTTGGAAAAATAAAATACACGCTGTAGGAACCAGAATATATTGAGAAACCCTGAAAAAGTAGAAAATCAAAAACTCAAACTGAAGGACCCCGAATACGGGGAGAAATCCTGAAAAACGTGGAAATGAGAAAATCACACTCTAGGACCAAGAATATGACGAAAAAAACTGAAAAACGAGGAAAATTAAAAATTCACACTGAAGGACAGGGAATATGGCAAGAAAACCTGAAAAACGAGGAAAATTAAAAACACAAACTGAAGGACCTGGAATATGGTGAGAAAACATGAAAAACATGGAAAATTAAATATTCACACTGAAGGACCCAGAATATGCTGAGAAAATCTGAAAAAGTTGGATAATGAGCATATCACAGTGTAGGACACAGAACATGACGAAAAAAACTTAAAAAAGGTTTAAAATTAAAAATTCACACTGTAGGACCAGAATATGGCGAGAAACCCAGAGAAACGTGGAAAATTTAAAAATCACACTGTAGGACACAGAATATGGCGATTAACCCTGTAAAAAGTAGAATATTAAAAACTCACACTGAAGTACCCCGAAAATGGCAAGAAAACCTGAAAAAGGTGGAAAAGGAGAAAATCACACTGTAGGATCCAGAATTGCGAAACAAAAAACTTGAAAAATGTCAAAAATGAGAAAAATCACACTGTAGGACCCAGAATAGGCCGAGTAACCCTGAAAAACGTGGAAAATTTAAAATACACGCTGTAGGACCCAGAATATGGCAAGAAACCCTGAAAGAATTAGAAAATTAAAAACTCACACTGAAGGACCCGGAATATGGCGAGAAAACCTGAAAAAGGTGGAAAATGAGAAAATCACACTGTAGGACCAGAATTGCAAAACAAAAAACTTGAAAAATGTCAAAAATGAGAAAATCACACTGTAGGACCCAGAATATGCCGAGTAACCCTGAAAACCGTGGAAAATTAAAAATACATGCTGTAGGACCCAGAATATGGCGAGAAACCCTGAAAAAAGTAGAAAATTACAAACTCACACTGAAGGACCCCAAATATGGCGAGAAAACCGGAAAAAGGTGGAAATTGAGAAAATCACACTGTAGGACCCAGAATTACGAAAAAACTTTAAAAACGTGGAAATTGAGAAAATCACTCTTCAGGACCCAAAATATGCCAAGAAACCGTGAAAAACGTGAAAATTAAAAATTCACACTGTCAGACCCACATTATGGCGAGAAACCTTGAAAAAATTGGACAATAAAAATTCACACTGTATTACCCCGAATATGGCCAGCAACCCTGAAAAAAGTAGATAACTATAAACTCACACTGATGGACGAGGATATGGCTAGAAAACCTGAAAAAGGTGGAAAATGAGAAAATCACACTGCAGGACCCAGAATATGCTGAGAATCCCTGAAAATCGTGGAAAATTAAAAATTCACACTGAAGGACCCAGAATTTGGCGAGAAAACCTGAAAAACGAGGAAAATTAAAAATTCACACTGTATTACCCAAAATATGGGGAGAAATACTGAAAAACGTGGAAAATTAAAAATTCACACTGCAGGACCTGGAATATGGCAAGAAACCCTGAAAAATTTGGAAATGAGAATATCACACTGTAGGACCCAGAATATGATGAAAAAACCTGAAAAAACGTGGAAAATTAAAAATTCACACTGAAGGAATCAGAATATGGCGAGAAAACCTGAAAAAACGAGGAAAATTAAAAACTCACACTGTAGGACCTAGATTATGGCAAGATAACCTGAAAAAGTTGGAAAATGAGAAAATCACATGTAGGACCCAGAATTGTGAGAAAACCTGAAAAAGGTTGAAAACGAGAAAATAACACTGCAGGAGCCAGAATATGCTGAGAAAACCTGAAAAACATTGAAAATTAAATATTCACACTATAGGACCCAGAATATGGCGAGAAACACTGAAAAAGGAAAAAAACCGAGAAAATCACAGTGTAATAATCAGAATATGACGAAATAACTTAAAAACGTGGAAAATTTAAAATTCACACTGTAGTACCCAGAATATGGCAAGAAAACCTTAAAAAGTAGAAATTAAAAAACTCACACTGAAGGACCCCAAATATGGCGAGAAAACCTGAAAAACATGGAAATGAAAAAATCACACTGTAGAACCAGATTATGACGAAGAAACCTGAAAAATGTGGAAAAATAAAAATTCACACTCAAGGACCCGGATATAGCGAGCAAAACTGAAAAATGAGGAAAATTAAAATCTCACACTGAAGGACCCAGAATATGGCGAGAAAACCTGTAAAACCTAGAAAATTAAATATTCACACTGGAGGACACAGAATATTTCGAGAAACTCTGTAAAATCTTGAAAATTAAAAATTCACTCTAAAGGACCAGAATATGGCAAGAAACCTTGAAAAACGTGGAAAATTAAAAATTCACACTGAAGAACCTGGAATATGGCAAGAAAATAAGAAAAACGTGGAAATGAGAAAATCACACTGTATGTCCTTGAATATGGCGAGAAAACCTGAAAAACGAGGAAAATTAAAAACTCACACTGAAGGACCCAGAATATGGCGAGAAAACCTGAAAAACATGGAAAATTAAATATTCACAAAGTAGAACCCAGGAGAGGGAGAGAAACACTGAAAAAAGTGGAAAATTAAAAATTCACACTCTAGGAACAGAATATGGCAAGAAAACTTGAAAAACGTGGAAAATCGAAAATTCACACTGTAGGACTCAGAATATGCCGAGAAGACCTGAAAAAGTTGGAAAATGAGAAAATCACACTGAAGGACCCAGAATATGACGAAAAAAACTTAAAAAGGTTTAAAATTAAAAATTCATACTGTAGGACACAGAATATGGCAAGAAAACCTGAAAAACGTGAAAAATTTAAAATTCACACTGTAGGATGCAGAATATGGCGAGAAACACTGTAAAAAGTAAAAAATTAAAATCTCACACTTAAGGACCCCGAATATGTGGAGAAAACCTGAAAAAGGTGGAAAATGAGAAAATCACACTATAGGACCCAGAATTGCGAAAAAAATTGAAAAACGTCGAAAATGAGAAAATCACACTGTAGGACCCAAAATATGCCGAGAAACCCTGAAAAATGTGCAAAATTAAACATACACGCTGTAGGACCCAGAATATGGCAACAAACCATGAAAAAAGTAGAAAATTAAAAACTCACACTGAAGGACCACGAATATGGTGAGAAAACATGAAAAAGGTGGTTAATGACAAAATCAACTGTAGGACCCAGAATATGATGAAAAAAACTTAAAAACGATTAAAATTAAAAATTCACACTGTAGGACCCCGAATATGGTGAGAAAATCTGAAAATGTTTAAAAATGAGAAAAATACACCGTAGGACCCAGAATATGCTGAGAAACCCAGAAAAACGAGGAAAAATAAAAATACGCTTTGAAGGAGCCAGATTATGACAGGAAACCCTGAAAAAAGTAGAAAATTAAAAACTCACACGGAAGGACCCTGAATATGGCAAGAATACCTGAAAAAGGTGGAAATAGAGAATAATCACACAGTAGGACACAGAATTGTGAAAAAACATGAAAAACGTAGAAAATGAGAAAATCACACTGTAGGACCCAGAATATGCTGAAACCCTGAAAATCGAGGAAAAATAAAAATACGATTTGTAGGAGCCAGAATATGGCGAGAAACCCTGAAAAAAGTAGAAAATGAAAAACTCACACTGAAGAACCCTGAATATGGCGAGAAAAACTGAAAAAGGTGGAAAATTAAAAATGCAAGCTTTAGGACTAAGAATATGCAAGAAACCCTGAAAGAAGTAGAAAATTTAAAACACACACTGAAGGATCGGAATATGGCGAGAAAACTTGAAAAAAGTGGAAAATGAGAAAATCACAATTTAGGACCCAAAATATGCCGAGAAACCCTGAAAAACGTGGAAAATTAAAAATTCACACTGAAGGACCCGGAATATAGCGAGAAAACCTGAAAAAGGTGGAAAATGAGAAAATCACATGTAGAACCCAGAATAGCGAAAAAACTTGAAAAAGTTGAAAAATGAGAAAATCACACTGCAGGACCCAGAATATGCTGAGAAACCCTGATAATCATGGAAAATTAAATGTTCACACTGTAGGACCCAGAATATGCCTAGAAACCCTTGAAAAACTTGGAAAAATAAAATACACGCTGTAGGAACCAGAATATATTGAGAAACCCTGAAAAACTAGGAAATCAAAAACTCACACTGAAGGACCCCGAATATGGGGAGAAATCCTAAAAAACGTGGAAATGGGAAAATCACACTCTAGGACCCAGAATATGACGAAAAAAACTGAAAAACATGGAAAATTAAAAATTCACACTGAAGGTCCGGGAATATGGTGAGAAAACCTAAAAAACGAGGAAAATTAAAAACACAAACTGAAGGACCCAGAATATGGCGAGAAAACATGAAAAACATGGAAAATTAAATATTCACACTGTAGGACCCAGAATATGGCGAGAAACACTGAAAATGAGGAAAATGAGAAAATCACACTATAGGACCAGAATATGGCAAGAAACCTTGAAAAACGTGAAAAATTAAAAATTCACAATGTAGGACCCAGAATATGCTGAGAAAATCTGAAAAAGTTGGATAATGAGAATATCACACTGTAGGACCCAGAACCTGACGAAAAAAACTTAAAAACGTTTAAAATTAAAAAATCAAACTGTAGGACCTGAATATGGCGAGAAACCCTGAGAATCGTGGAAAATTTAAAAATCACACTGTAGGAAGCAGAATATGGCGATTAACCCTGTAAAAAGTGGAATATTAAAAACTCACACTGAAGTACCCCGAAATTGGCAAGAAAACCTGAAAAAGGTGGAAAATGAAAAAAATCACACTGTAGGACCCAGAATATGCTGAGTAACCCTGAAAAACGTGGAAAATTAAAAATACACGCTGTAGGACCCAGAATATGGCAAAAAACCCTGAAAGAATTAGAAAATTAAACACTCACACTGAAGGAACAGGAATATGGCAAGAAAACCTGAAAAAGTGGAAAATGAGAAAATCACACTGCAGGACCCAGAATATGCCGAGAAATGCTGAGAAACGTGAAAATTAAAAATTCACACTGTTGGACACAGAATATGGCAAGAATCATGAAAAAAGTGGAAAATTAAAAATTCACACTGAAGGACCCCTAATATGGCGAGAAAACCTGAAAAACAAGGAAAATTCAAAACTCACAATGTAGGACCCAGAATATGGCGAGAAATCATGAAAAATGAGAATAATCACACTATAGAACCCAGATTTGGAAAAAAAATTGAAAAACGTCGAAAATGGGAAAATCACACTGTAGGACCCAGAATATGCCGAGAAACCCTGAAAACGTGGAAAATTAAAAATATACGCTGGGGGAACCAGATTATGGCGAGAAACCATGAAAAAAATTGGACAATAATAATTCTCACTGTATTACCCAGAATATGGCAATCAACCCTGAAAAAAGTAGATAACTATAAACTCACACTGATGGACCCGGAATATGGCTAGAAAACCTGAAAAAGGTGGAAAATGAGAAAATCACACTGCAGGACCCAGAATATGCTGAGAATCCCTGAAAATCGTGGAAAATTAAAAATTCACACTGAAGGACCCGGAATATGGCGAGAAAACCTGAAAAACGAGGAAAATTAAAAAATTCAAACTGAAGAAACCAGAATATGCTGAGAAACCCTGAAAAACGTGAAAATTAAAAATTCACACTGTCGGACACAGAATATTTCGAGAAAACATGAAAAAAAGAGGAAAATTAAAATTCACAATGTATTACCCAAAATATGGGGAGAAATACTGAAAAACGTGGAAAATTAAAAATTCACACTGCAGGACCTGGAATATGGCAAGAAATCCTGAAAAACTTGGAAATGAGAAAATCACACTGTAGGACCCAGAATATGATGAAAAAACCTGAAAAACGTGGAAAATTAAAAATTCACACTGAAGAAATCTGAATATGGCGAGAAAACCTGAAAAAACGAGGAAAATTAAAAACTCACACTGTAGGACCCAGAATATGCCAAGAAACACGGAAAAAAGTGAAAATTAAAAATTCACATTGTTGGACACAATATGGCGAGAAACCAATAAAAAAGTGTGAAATTAAAAATTCACACTGTATTTCCCAGAATATGTCGAGAAATACTGAAAAACGTGTTAAATTAAAAATTCACACTGAAAGACCTGAAAAACGTGGAAATGAGAAGATCACACTTTAGGACTCAGAATATGATTTAAAAAACTGAGAAACGTGGAAAATAAAAAATACACGCTGTAGGACACAGAATATGTCGAGAAACCCTGAAAAATTATAAAATTAAAATCTCACACTGAAGGACCCCAAATATGGCTAGAAAGGCTGTAAAAAGTTGGAAAATGAGAAAATCACACTGTAGGACCCAGAATTACGAAAAAATTTATAAAACGTGGAAAATGAGAAAATCACACTGCAGGACCTAGAATATGCTGAGTAACCCTGAAAAACATGAAAATTAAAAATTCACACTGTCTGACACAGAATATGGCGAGAAACCATGAAAAAAGTGGAAAAATAAAAATTTACACTGTATTACCCAGAATATGGCTAGAAATACTGCAAAACGTGGAAATTAGAAAATCACACTGTAGGACCCAGAATATGACCAAAAACCTGAAAAACGTGGAATAATAAAAATTCACACTGAAGGACCGGGAATATGGCGAGAAAACCTGAAAAAGGTGGAAAATGAGAAAATCACACTGTAGGACCCAGAATTACAAAAGAAATTAAAAAACGTGGAAAATGAGACAATCACACTGCAGGTCAAAGAATATTCCAAGAAACCATGAAAAACGTAAAATTAAAAATTCACACTGTCGGACACAGAATATTTCGAGAAACCCTTAAAAATTAAAAAATTAAAAACTCACACTGAAGGACCCCAAATATGGCCAGAGAACCTGAAAAAAGTAGAAAATTAAAAATTCACACTGAAGGACTCGGACGGAATATGGCGATAAAACCTGAAAAAGGAGGAAAATTAAAAAATCACACTGAAGGACCCCGATTATGGAGAGAAAATCTGAAAAAGGTGGAAAATGAAAATAATCACACTGTAGGACCCAGAATTGCGATAAAACTTCAAAAAGGACGAAAATGAGAAAATCAAACTGTAGGAGCCAGTATATGCCAAGAAACCCTGAGAAATGTGGAAAATTAAAAATACACACTGTAGGACCCAGAATTACAAAAGAAATTTAAAAATGTGGAAAATGAGAAAATCACAATGCAGGACCCAGACTATTCCGAGAAACCCTGAATAACCTGAAAATTAAAAATTCACATTGCTGGACAAAGAATATGTCGAGAAACCAATAAAAAAGTGTTAAATTAAAAATTAACACTGTATTTCCCAGAATATGTCGAGAAATACTGAAAAACGTGTTAAATTAAAAATTCACACTGAAGGACCTGGAATACGGCAAGAAAACCTGAAAAACGTGGAAATGAGAAGATCACACTGTAGGACCCAGAATATGACGAAAAAAACTGAAAAACGTGGAAAATAAAAAATACTGGCTGTAGGACACAGAATATGTCAAGAAACCCTGAAAAATTATAAAATTAAAATCTCACACTGAAGGACCCCAAATATGGCGAGAAACCCTGAAAAAGGGGGAAAATGTGAAACATACGACAGGACCCAGAATTGCGAAAAAACTTGAAAAAAGTCGAAAATGAGAAAATCACACTGTAGGACCCAGAATATGACGAAAAAAACTAAAATACGTGGAAAATTAAAAATTCACGCTGTAGGACACAGAATATGTCGAGAAACCCTGAAAAATTAGAAAATTAAAAACTCACAATGAAGGACCACAAATATGGCGAGAGAACCTGAAAAAAATAGAAAATTAAAAATTCACACTGAAGGACTCAGAATATGGCGATAAAATATGAAAAACAAGGAAAATTAAACACTCACACTGAAGTACCCCGAATACGGCGAGAAAACCTGAAAAACTTGGAAAATGAGAATAGTCAAACTGTAGGACCCAGAATTCACAAAAAACTTGAAAAACGTCGAAAATGAGAAAATCACTATTTAGGACCCAGACTATGCCGAGAAACCCTGAAAAACCTGGAAAATGAGAAAATCACACTGTAAGACTCAGAATTACGAAAAAACCTGAAAAACGTGGAAAATGAGAAAATCACACTGCAGGAACCAGAAATTGCCGAGAAATGCTGAAAAACGTGAAAATTTAAAATTCACACTGTCTGACTCAGAGTATGGCTAGAAACCATGAAAAAAGTGGAAAATTAAAAATTCACACTGTATTACCCAGAATATGGCTAGAAATACTGCAAAACGTGGAAATTAGAAAATCACACTGTACGACCCAGAATATGACCAAAAAACCTGAAAAACGTGGAATATTAAAAATTCACACTGAAGGACCCGGAATATGGCAAGAAAAACTGAAAAAGGTGGAAAGTGAGAAAATCACACTGTAGGACCCAGAAATACAAAAGAAATTAAAAAACGGGGAAAATGAGAAAATCACACTGCAGGTCCCAGAATATGCCAAGAAACCCTGAAAAACGTGAAAATTAAAAATTCACATTGTCGGACACAGAATATGTCGAGAAACCCTGAAAAATTAGAAAATTAAAAACTCACACTGAATGACCCCAAATATGGCGAGAGAAGCTGAAAAAGTAGAAAATTAAAAATTCATACTGAATGACTCGGAATATGGCGATAAAACCTGAAAAAGGAGGAAAATTAAAAAATCACACTGAAGGACCCCGAATATGGAGAGAAAATCTGAAAAAGGTGGAAAATGAGAATAATCGCACTGTAGGACCCAGAATATGCCGAGAAACCCTGAAAACTTGGAAAATTAAAAATACACGCTTTAGGACCCAGAATATGGTGAGAAACACTGTAAATAGTACAAAATTACAAACTCACACTATAGGACCCCAAATATGGCTAGAAAGGCTGAAAATGGTGGAAAATCACACTATAGGACCCAGAATTACGAAAAAAACTTGAAAAACGTGGAAAATTAAAAATACACGCTTTAGGACCCAGAATATGGTGAGAAAGACTGTAAAAAGTAGACAATTACAAACTCACACTATAGGACCTGAAATATGGCAAGAAAACCTGAAAAACGTGGAAATGAGAAAATCATACTGTAGGATCCAGAATATGACGAAAAAACCTGAAAAACGAGGAAAATTAAAAACTCACACTGAATGACCCAGAATATGGCAAGAAAACCTGAAAAAAGTAAAAAATTAAAAGTTCACACTGAAAGAACCCGAATATGGTGAGAAAACCTGAAAAAGGTGAAAAATGAGAATAATCACACTGTAGGACCCAGAATTGCGAAAAAACTTGAAAAACGTCGAAACTGGGAAAATCACAATTTAGGACCCAGACAGAATATGCCGAGAAACCCTGAAAAACATGAAAATTAAAAATTCACACTGTCAGACACAGAAGATGGTGAGAAACCATGAAAAAAGTGGAAAATTAAAAATTCACACTGCATTACCCAGAATATGGCGAGAAATACTGAAAAACCTAGAAAACTAAAAATTCACACTGAAGGACCCGGAATATGGCGAGAAAACTTGAAAATGAGGAAAATTCAAAACTCACACTGTAGGAACCAGAATATGGCAAGAAAACCTAAAAAACGTGGTAATGAAAAAATCACACTGTAGGACCCAGAATATGACGAAAAAACCTGAAAAAAGTAGAAAATTAAAAATTCACACTGAAAGACCCCGAATATGGTGAGAAAACCTGAAAAGGTGAAAAATGAGAATAATCACACAGTAGGACCAAGAATGGCAAAAAAAAAAAAAAACTTGAAAAATGTCGAAAATCAGAAAATCACACTGTATAACCCAGAATATGGCGAGAAACCCTGAAAAAAGTAGAAAATTACAAACTCACACAAAGGAAACCTAATATGGTCAGAAATCCTGAAAAAGGTGAAAAATTAAAAATACACGCTGTAGGACACAGAATATGCCAAGAAACCCTGAATAACGTGAAAATTAACAATTCACACTGTTGGACACAGAATATGGCGAGAAACCATGAAAAACGTGGAAAATTAAAAATTCACACTGAAGGACCTGGAATATGGCAAGAAAACCTGAAAAACGTGGAAATGAGAAAATCACACTGTAGGACACAGAATATGACGAAAAAACCTGAAAAAAGTAGAAAATTAAAAATTCACACTGATGGACCCTGAATATGGAGAGATAACCTGAAAAATGGGGAAAATTAAAAACTCACTCTGAGGGACACAGAATATGGCGAGAAACCCTGAAAAAAAGTAGAAAATTAAAAACTCACAGTGAAGTACCCCGAGAAATGCTAACAAACTTGAAAAACGTGGAAAATGAGAAAATCACACTGCTGGAAACAGTATATGCCGAAAAACCCTGAAAAACGTGAAAATTAAAAATTCACACTGTCGGACAAAGAATATGGGGAGAAACCATGAAAAAAGTAGAAAATTAAAAATTCACACTATATTACCCAGAATATGGCAAAAAATAATGAAAAACGTGGAAAATTAAAAATTCACACTGAAAAACCTGCAATATGGAAAGAAAACCTTGAAAATGTGGAAATGAGAAAATTATACTGTAGGTCCCAGAATATGACCAAAAAACCTGAAAAACGTGCAATATTAAAAATTCAAAATTAAGGATCCGGAGTATGGCGAGAAAACCTGAAAAACGTGAAAATTAAAAATTCACACTGAAGGACCCGGAATATGTCGAGAAAACCTGAAAAAGGAGGAAAATTAAAAACGCACACTGAAGGACACAGAATTAGGCGAGAAAACCTGAAAAAGGTGGAAAATGAGAAAATCACACTGTAGGACCCAGAAATTCGAAAAAACTTGAAAAATGTCGAAAATGAGGAAATCACACTGTAGGACCCAGAATATGACGAAAAAACCTGAAAAACGTGGAAAATTAAAAATACACGCTGTAGGACACAGAATATGTCGAGAAACCCTGAAAAATTAGAAAATTAAAAACTCACACTGAAGGACCCCAAATATGGCGAGAGAACCTGAAAAAAGTAGAAAATTAAAAATTCACACTGAAGGACCCAGAATTGCGAAAGAACTTGAAAAACATCGAAAATGAGAAAATCACACTGTAGGACCCAGAATATGCCGAGAAATATTGAAAAACGTGGAATATTAAAAATTCACACTGAAGGACGCAGAATATAGCCAGAAACCCTGAAAAAAGTAAAAAATTAAAATATCACACGGAAGGACCCCGGATATGGCTAGAAAACCAGAAAAAGTTGGAATATGAGAAAATCACACTTTAGGATCCAGGATTACGAAAAAACTTGAAAAACGGGGAAAATGAAAAAATCACACTGTAGGACCCAGAATATGCCGAGAAACCCTGAAAAACATGGAAAATTAAAAATACACGCTATAGGACCCAGAATATGGCAACAAACCCTGAAAAAAGTAGATAATTAGAAACTCACACTGAAGGACCCCGAATATGGCGAGAAAACCTGAACAAGGTGGAAAATGAGAAAATCACACTGTAGGACCCAGAATATGCCGAGAAACACTGAAACACGTGAAAATTAAAAATTCACAATGTCGGACCCAGAATATGGCAGGAAACCATGAAAAAATGGAAAATTAAAAACTCACACTGAAGGACCAGGAATATGATGAAAAACCCTGAAATATGTGGAAAATTAAAAACTCACCTGGAATATGACAGAAAAGCTGAAAAAATTAGAAAATAAAAACACACACTAAAGTACCCGGAATATGGCGAAAAAATCTGAAAAATGTGGAAAATGAGAAAATCACACTATAGGACCCAGAATATGCTGACAAACCCTAAAAAATTTGAAAATTCATAATTCACACTGTCGGACCCAGAATATGGGGAGAAACCATGAAAGAAGTGGAAAATTAAAAGCTCACACAGAAGGACCTGGAATATGATGAAAAAACCCTGAAAAAGGTAGAAAATTAAAAACGCACACTATAGGACCTGGAATATGACAGAAAAGCTTAAAAATTAGAAAAAAATAAACACTAAATGACCCGGAATATGGCGAGAAAACCTGAAAAAGGTGGAAAATGAGAAAATCACACTGTAGGACTAAGAATTATGAAAAAACTTGAAAAACCTGGAAATGAGAAAATCACACTGCAGGACCCAGAATATGCCGAGATCCCTGAAAAACATGGAAAATTAAAAATTCACGCTGTAGGACCCAGATTATGGCAAGAAACCGTGAAAAAAGTAGATAATTAAAAACTCACACTGAAGGACCCAGAATACGGTGAGAAAACCTGAAAAAGGTGGAAAATGAGAAAATCAAATTGTAGGACCCAGAATATGCCGAGAAACCCTGAAAAACATGAAAATTCATAATTCACTCTTTTGGACCCAGAATATGGCGAGAAACCATGAAAAAAAGTGGAAAATGAAAAATTCACACTGTCTTACCGAGAATATATCGAGAAACACTGAAAAACATGGAAAATTAAAAATTTACACTGAATAACCTGGAATATGGCAAGAAAACCTAAAAAACGTGGAAATGAGAAAATCACACTGTAGGACCCAGAATATGGCGAGAAACCCTGAAAAACGTGGAAAATTAAAAATTCACACTGAAGGACCTTGAATATGGCTAGAAAACCTGAAAAACGAAAAGATTAAAAATTCAAAGTGAAGGACCCAGAATATGGCGAGAAAACCTGAAAAACATGGAAAATTAAATATTCACAAAGTAGAACCCAGGATAGGGAGAGAAACACTGAAAAAGGTGGAAAATTAAAAATTCAAACTCTAGGACCAGAATATGGGAAGAAAATTTGAAATACGAGGAAAATTGAAAATTCACACTGTAGGACCCAGAAAATGTGGAGGAAACCTGAAAAAGTTGGAAAATGAGAAAATCACACTGAAGGACCCAGAATATGAAGAAAAAAACTTAAAAAGGTTTAAAATTAAAAATTCATACTGTAGGACCCAGAATATGGCGAGAAAACCTCAAAAACGTGAAAAATTTAATATTCACACTGTAGGATGCAGAATATGGCAAGAAACACTGAAAAAAGCAAAAAATTAAAATCTCACAGCGAAGGACCCCGAATATGGCGAGGAAATCTGAAAAAGTTGGAAAATGAGAAAATCACACTGTAGGACCCATAATATGCTGAGAAACCCTGAAAAACGAGGAAAAATAAAAATACGCTTTGAAGGAGCCAGATTATGATGACAAACCCTGAAAAAAGTAGAAAATTAAAATCTCACACTGAAGGACCCCGAATATGGCAAGAAAACACGAAAAAGGTGGAAATAGAGAATAATCACACTGTAGGACACAGAATTGCGAAAAAACTTGAAAAACGTAGAAAATGAGAAAATCACACTGTAGGACCCAGAATATGCTGTGACACCCTGAAAAACGAGGAAAAATAAAAATACGATTAGTAGGAGCCAGAATAAGGAGAGAAACCCTGAAAAAAGTAGAAAATGAAAAACTCACACTGAAGAACCCGGAATATGGCGAGAAAACTTGAAAAAGGTGGAAAATGAGTAAATCACACTGTAGGACCCAGAAATACGAAAAAAAAAAAAAAAAAAACAACTTGAAAAACGTCAAAGATGCGAAAATCACACTGTAGGACCCGGAATATGATAAGAAACCCTGAAAAACGTGGAAAATTAAAAATACACGCTTTAGGACCCAGAATATGGCAAGAAACCCTGAAAGAAGTAGAAAATTTAAAACACACACTGAAGGACCCAGAATATGGCCAGAAAACGTGAAAAAGGTGGAAAATTAAATATTTACACTGTAATACCCAGGATATGGCGAGAAACCCAGAAAAAAGTAAAAAATTAAAATCTCACACTGAAGGACCCTGATTATGGCAAGAAAACCTGAAAAAGGTGGAAAATGAGAAAATCACACTATAGGACCCAGAATTGTGAAAAACCATGGAAAACGTCCAAAATGAGAAAATCACACTGTAGGACCCAGTATATGCCGAGAAACCCTGAAAAACGTGAAAATTGAAAATTCACACTGTAGGACCCAAATATGGCGAGAAACCATGAAAAAAGTGGGAAATTAAAAATTCACACTGTAGGAGCCAGAATATGGCGAGAAACCCTGAAAAAATTAGAAAATTTAAAACTCACACTGAAGGACCCAGAATATGGTGAAAAAACCTGAAAAACATGGAAAATTAAATATTCACACTGTAGGACCCAGGATATGGCGAGAAACAATTAAAATTGTGGAAAATTAAAATTCACATTGTATGACCAGAATATGGGAAGAAACCTTGAAAAAAGTAAAAAATAAAATCTCACACGGAAGGACCCCGAATATGGCGAGAAAACCTGAAACAGGTGGAAAATGAGAAAATCACACTGTAGGACCCAGAATATGCCGAGAAACCCTGAAAAACGTGCAAAATTAATCATACACGCTGTAGGACCCAGAATAGGACGATAAAAACTTAAAACCATTTAAAATTAAAAATTCACACTGTAGGACCCCGAATATGGCGAGAAACCCTGAAAAACGTGGAAAATTAAAAATTCACACTGAAGCACCCAGAATATGCCGAGAAATCATGAAAAACATGAAAAATTAAAAATACACGCAGTAGGACCCAAAATGTGGCAAGAAACCCTGAAAAAATTAGATAAATAAAAACTCACAATGAACTACCAGGAATATGGCGAAAAAACCTGAAAAAGGTGGAAAATGAGAAAATCACACTGCAGGACCCAGAATATTCCGAGAAACCCTGAAAAACGTGAAAATTAAAAATCCACACTGCTGGACCCAGAATATGGCATGAAACCATGAAATAAGTGGAAAATTAAAAACTCACACTGAAGGAAGTGGAATATGATGAAAAACCCTGAAATATGTGGAAAATTAAAAACTCACACTGTAGGAACTAGGAATATGACAGAAAAGTTGAAAAAAAGTAGAAAATAAAAACTCACACTAAAGGACCCAGAATATGGTGAGAAAACCTGAAAAAGGTGGAAAATGAGAAAATCACACTGAAGGACACAGAATATGGCGAGAATCCATGAAAAAAGTGGAAAATTAAAAATTCACACAGTAGGACCCAGAATATGGTGAGAAACCATGAAAAAAGTGGAAAATTGAAAATACACGCTGTAGGACCCAGAATATGGAGAGAAACCCTGGAAAAAGTAGATAATTATAAACTCAAACTGAATATGGAGATAAAATCTGAAAAAAGTAGAAAATTAAATATTCACACTGAAGGACCCCGAATATGGCGAGAAAACCTGAAAAACGTGGAAAATTAAAAATACACTCTGTAGGACCCAGAATATGGCGAGAAAACCTGAAAAAAGTAGAAAATTAAAAATTCACACTGAAGGACCCCAAATATTACAAGAAAACCTGAAAAAGGTGGCAAATGAGAAAATCACACTATAGGACCCAGAATACAAAAAAACATGAAAAACATGGAAATAAGAAATTCACACTGCAGGACCCAGAATATGCAGAGAAACCCTGAAAAACCTGAAAATTAAAAATTCACACTGTAGGTCCCAGAATATGGTGAGAAAACATGAAAAAGTTGATAATTATAAATTCACAATGTATTACCTAGAATATTCCGAGAAACAATGAAAAACGTGGAAAATTAAAAATTAACACAGAAGGACCTTGAATATGGCAATAATATCTGAAAAAAGAAAGAAAATGAAAAACTCACACTAAAGGACACAGAATTAAAAACTCCCACTGAAGGACCCCGAATACGGAGAGAAAACCTGAAAAAGGTGGAAAATGAGAAAATCACACTGTAGGACCCAGAATATGGCGAGAAACCATGAAAAAATTGGAAAATCAAAAACTAATAGTGAAGGACCTGGAATATGATGAAAAACCCTGGAAAATGTGGAAAATTAAAAACTCACACTGTAGGACCTGGAATATGACAGAAAAGCTGAAAAAAGTAGAAAGTAAAAACTCACACTAAGGACCCGGAATATGGCGAGAAAACCTGAAAAAGGTTGAAAATGAGAAAATCACACTGTAGGACCCAGAAAATGCCTAGAAACCCTGTAAAACGTCGAAAATTAAAAATACACGCTGTAGGACCAAGAATATGGCTAGAAACCCTGAAAAAAGTAGAAAATTAAAAAGTCACACTGAAGGACCCGGAATATGGCGAGAAAACCTGAGAAACGTGGAAAATGAGAAAATCACATTTTAGGACCCAGAATATGAGGAATAAAACTTAAAAATGAGGAAAATTAAAATTCACACTGTAGGACCCAGAATATGGCGAGAAAACCTGAAAAAAGGAGAAAATTAACAACTCGCAATAAAGAACCCCCAATATGGCGAGAAAACCTTAAAAAAGTGGAAAATGAGAAAATCACATGTAGGACCTAGAATTGCAAATCAACTTGAAAATCGTGGAAAATGATAAATCACACAGCAGGATTCAGAATATGCTGAGTAAACCTTTAAAAAGAGGAAAATTAAAAATACCCACTGTAGGACCCAGAATATGACGAAAAACCCTGAAAAACGTAGAAAAGAAAAACTCACACTGAAAGACCTGGAATATGGCGAGAAAATCTGAAAAAGGTGGAAAATGAGAAAATCACATATAGGACCCAGAATTGCGAAAAAACTTGAAAAACGTGGAAAATGAGAAAATCACACTGTAGGACCCAGAATATGACGAAAAAAACTTAAAAACGTGGAAAATTAAAAATTCCCACTGTACAACTCAGAATGTGGCGAGAAAACCTGAAAAACGTGGAAAATTTAAAATTCACACTGTAGGATGCAGAATATGCGGAGAAACCATGAAAAACATGGAAAATTAAAAACTCACACTGAAGGAACCCGATTATGGTGAGAAAACCTGAAAAAGGTGGAAAATGAGAAAATCACACTATAGGACCCAGAATATGCTGAGAAACTCTGAAAAAAGTGAAAATTAAAAATTCACACTATAGGACCCAGAATATGGCGAGAAACCCTGAAAAAAATAGAAAAATAAACACTCACAGTGAAGGAGCCCAAATATTGGGAGAAAACCTGAAAATGGTGGAAAATGAGAAAATCACACTGTAGGACCCAGAATATGCCTAGAAATCATGAAAAATGTGAAATTTAAGAATTCACACTATTGGAACCAATATATGGCGAGAAACCCTGAAAAAAGTTGAAAATTCAAAATTCACACTGAAGGACACCGAATATGGCGAGAAACACTGAAAAACGTGGAAAATTAAAACTTCACACTGTAGGACCAGAATATGGCAAGAAACCTTGAAAAACGTGGAAAATTAAAAATTCACCCTGTAGGTCCCAGAATATTCCGAGAAAACCTGAAAAAGGCAGAAAATGAGAAAATCACACTGTAGGATCCAGAATATGACGTAAAAAAACCTGAAAAACGTGGAACATTATAAATTCACACTGAAGTTCCCAGAATATGGCAAGAAACCCTGAAAAAATTAGAAAATTAAAAACTCACACTGAAGGACCCCCAATATGGCGAGAAAACCTGAAAAAGGTGTAAAATGAGAAAATCACAGTGAAGAACCCAGAATTACGAAAAAACTTGAAAAACTTGGAAATAGAGAAAATCACACTGCAGGACACAGAATATGCCCAGAAACACTGAAAAACGTGAAAATTAAAAATTCACACTATTGGACCCAGAATATGGCGAGAAACCCTTAAAAAAGTAGAAAATAATAAACTCACACTGAAAGACCCCGAATATGGCCAGAAAACCTGAAAAAGGTGGAAAATGAGAAAATCACACGGTAGGACCCAGAATATGCCAAGAACATTGAAAAACTTGGAAAATTAAAAATACACACTGTAGGACCCAGAATATGGCCAGAAACCCTGAAAAATGTAGAACATTAAAAACTCACACTGAAGGACCCCAAATACGGCGATTAAACCTGAAACAGGTGGAAAATGAGAAAATCACACTGTAGGACCCAGAATTATGAAAAAACTTGAAAAACGTAGAAAATGAGAAAATCACACTGCAGGACGGAGAATATGCTGAGAAACGCTGAAAAACATGAAAATTAAAAATTCACACTGTCAGACCCAAAATATGGTAAAAAAAAAACCCTGAAAAAAGTAGAAAATTTAAAACTCACACTGAAGGACCCCAAATATGGCAAGAAAACCTGAAAAAGGTGGAAAATGAGAAAATCACACTGTAGGACTCAGAATTACGAAAAAACGTGAAAAACGTGGAAAATGAGAAAATCACACTGCAGGACACAGATAATGCCAAAAAACCCTGAAAAACGTGAAAAATAAAAATCACACTGAAAAACCAAGAATAAGCCGAGAAACCCTAAAAATGGTGAAAATTGAAAATTCAAACTATTGGACCCAGAATATGGCAAGAAATCCTGAAAAAAGTAGAAAATTCAGAATTCCCAGTGAAGGACCCCAAATATGGTGAAAAAACCTGAAAAAGGTGGAAAATGAGAAAATAACACTGTAGAACCCAGAATTATGAAAAAACTTGAAAAAAGTGGAAAATGTTAAAATTACACTGTAGGATCCAGAAATGCCTAGAAACACTGAAAAAAGTGGAAAATTAAAAATACACGCTGTAGGACCCAGAATATGGCGAGAAACCCTGAAAAAAGTAGAAACTTTCAAACTCACACTGAAAGACCCCAAATATGGCGAGAAAACCTGAAAAAGGTGGAAAATGAGAAAAATCACACTGTAGGACCCAGAATTACCAAAAAACTAGAAAAACGTGGAAAATGAGAAAATCACACTGTAGGACCCAGAGTATACCGAAAAAACCTGAAAAACGTGAAAAAAAAATTCACACTGTCAGACCAGAATATGGCGAGAAACCATGAAAAAAAGTGGAAAATTAAAAATTCACACTGTATTACCCAGAATATGGCGAGAAATATTGAAAAACGTGGAAAATTAAAAATTCACACTGAAGGACCTGGAATATGGCAAGAAAAACCAGAAAAACGTGGAAATGAGAAAATCACACTGTAGGACCCAGAATATGACCAAAAAACCTGAAAACGCGGAAAATTAAAAATTCACACTGAAGGACCCCGAATATGGCAATAAAACCTGAAAAAGGTGGAAAATGAGAATAATCCCACCATAGGACCCAGAATAGCGAAAAAGCTTGAAAAACGTCGAAAATGAGAAAATCACACTGCAGGACCCAGAATATGCAGAGAAACCCTGAAAAACATTAAAATTAAAAATTCAGACTATTGGACCCAGAATATGGCGAGACACCCTGATTAAAGTAGAAAATTAAAAACTCAAGTTGAAGGACCCCAAATATGGCAAGAAAACCTGAAAAAGGTGTAAAATGAGAAAATCACACTGTAGGACCCAGAATTACGAAAAAACTTGAAAGATGTGGAAAATGAGAAAATCACCCTGCAGGACCCAGAATATGCTCAGAAACCCTGAATAACGTGAAAATTAAAAATTCACACTGTTGGACACAGAATATGGCAAGAAACCCTGAAAAAAGTGGAAAAGGAGAAAATCACACTGTATTACCCAGAATATGGCGAGAAATCCTGAAAAACGTGAAATGTAAAAATTCACACTGAAGGACCTGGAATATGGCAAGAAAACCTGAAAAACGTGGAAATGAGAAAATCACACTGTAGGACCTAGAATATGCCGAGAAACCCTGAAAAACTTGAAAATTAAAAATTCACACTATCGGACCCAGAATATGGCAAGAAAACCTGAAAAACAAGGAAAATTAAAAACTCACACTGAAGGACCCAGAATATGGCAAGAAAACCTGATAAAAGTAGAAAATTATAAACTCAAACAGAAGGACCCGTAATATGGCAAGAAAAATTGGAAAAGGTGCAGTATGAGAAAATCACACTGCAGGACCGAGAATATGCCAAGAAACCCTGAAAAAAGTTAAAATTGAAAATTCACACTATCGGTCCCAGAATATGTTGAAAAACCCTGAAAAACGTGGAAAATTAAAAATTCACACTGAAGGATCTGGAATATGGCCAGACCCTGAAAAACGAGGAAATTTAAAAACTAACACTGAAAGACAACTAATATTGCGAGAAAAACCAGAAAAAAGAGGAAAATGAGAATACTGACACTGTAGGACCCAGAATTGCGAATAAACATGAAAAAATTTGAAAATGAGAAAATCACACTGTAGGACCCAGAATATGCCGAAAAACCCTGAAAAACGTGGAAAATTAAAAATACACGCTGTAGGACCCAGAATCTGGCAGAAAAACAAGTAAAAGTTTGAAAATTAAAAATTCAAACTGTATTACCCAGAATATGGCTAGAAATATTGAAAAACGTGGAAAATTAAAAATTCACATTGAAGGACCTGCAATATGGAAAGAAAACCTGAAAAAGGTGGAAAATAAGAAAATCACACTGTAGGACCCAGAATTACGAAAAAAGTTGAAAAAAGTGGAAAATGAGAAAAACACACTGCAGGACCTAGAATATGCCGAGAAACCCTGAAAAACGTGGAAAATGAAAAATTCACTGTGAACGACCACAAATATGGCAAGAAAACCTGAAAAAGGTGGAAAATGAGAAAATCACACTGTAGGACCCAGAATTACGAAAAAACTTGAAAAACGTGGAAAATGAGAAAATCACACTGCAGGACTCAGAATAAGCTCAGAAACCCTGAACAACGTGAAAATTAAAAATTCACACTGTCGGACACAGAATATGTCGAGAAGCCCTGAAAAAATGTAGAAAATTAAAAACTCACAGTGAAGGGACCCCAAATATGGCGATAAAACCTGAAAAAGGTGGAAAATGAGAAATCACACTGTATGACCGAGAATTACGAAAAAAACTTGAAAAATGTGGAAAATGAGAAAATCACACTGCAGGACCCAGAATATGCTCAGAAACCCAAAAAGGTGAAAATTAAAAATTCACACTGTCGGACACAGAATATGGCAAGAAACCATGAAAAAAGTGGAAAATTAAAAATTCATACTGTATTATCCAGAATATGGCAAGAAATACTGAAAACGTGGAAAATTAAAAATTCACACAGAAGGATCTGGAATATGGCAAGAACACCATAAAACGTGGAAATGAGAAAATCACATTGTAGGACCCTGAATATAACGAAAAAAATCTGAAAAACGTGGAAATTTAAAAATTCACATTGAAGGAAATGGAATACGGCGAGAAAACCTGAAAAACAAGGAAAAGTAAAAACTCAAACAGAAGGACCCAGAATATGGTGAGAAATTCTGAAAAACAAGGAAAATTAAAACTCACACTGAAGGGACCCAGAATATAGGCAGAAAACCTGATAAAAGTAGAAAATTAAAAACTCACAGTGAAGGACCCTGAATATGGCAAGAAAAACTGAAAAAGGTGGAAAAAGAGAAAATCACACTGTAGGACCCAGAATTAGGAAAAAACTTGAAAAACGTGGAAAACGAGAAAATCACACTGCAGGACCCAGAATATGTCGAGAAACCCTGGAAAACGGGGAAACTAAAAATTCACTGTGAAGGACCCCAAATATGGCGAGGAAAACATGAAAAAGGTGGAAAATGAGAAAATCACACTGTAGGACCCAGAATTACGAAAAAAAATTGAACATCGTGGAAAATGAGAAAATCACACTGTAGGACCCAGAATATGCCTAGAAACCCTGAAAAGCGTGAAAATTAAAAATTCATACTATCAGACCCAGAATATGTCGAGAAGCCCTGAAAAAAAGTAGGAAATTAATAACTCATAGTGAAGGACCCCAAATATGGCAAGAAAACCTGAAAAAGTTGGAAAATGAGAAAATCACACTGCAGGACCCAGAATATGCTCAGAAACCCTTGAAAACTTGAAAAACGTGAAAATTAAAAATACACTCTGTAGGACCTAGAATATGGCAAGAAACGATGAAAAAAGTGGAAAATTAAAAATTCACACTGTATTACCCATAATATGTCGAGAAATACTGAAAAACCTGGAAAATTAATAAATCACATTGAAGGAACTGGAATATGGCAAGAAAACTTGAAAAACGTGGAAATGAGAAAATCACTCTGTACAACCCTGAATATGACGAAAAAACCTGAAAAACATGGAAAATTAAAACTTCACACTGAAGGACCTGGAATATGTCGAAAAAACCTGAAAAAACAGAAAAATTAAAAACTCACAGTGAAGGACCCAGAATATGGCGAAAAAACCTGAAAAAAGTAGAAAATTATACCTCACCCTGAAGGACTCCGAATATGGGGAGAAAACTGAAAATGGTGGAAAATGAGAATAATCACATTGCAGGACCCAGAATTGCAAAAAAATATGAAAAACTTCAAAAATGAGAAAATCACACGGTAGGACCAAGAATATGCCTAGAGATCCTGAAAAAAGTGAAAATAAAAAATTCACACTGTCCGATCCAGACTATGGTAAGAAACCATGAAAAAAAGCGGAAAATTAAAAATTCACACTGTATTACTCAGAATATGGCGAGAAATACTGAAAAACGTGGGAACATTAAAAATTCACACTGAAGGACCCAGAATATGGCGAGAAAACCTGATAAAAGTTGAAAATTATAAACTCACACTGAAGGACCCCGAATATGGCGAGAAACCCTGAAAAACGTTCAAATTTAAAATTCACACTATCGGACTCAGAATATGGGGAGAAATCTTCAAAAAGTAGAAAATTAAACACTCACAGTGAAGAACCCCAAATATGGCAAGAAAACCTGAAAATGGTAGAAAATAAGAAAAACACACTGTAGGACCCAGAATTACTAAACAACTTGAAAAACGTGGAAAATGAGAAAATCACACTGCCGGACCCAGAATATGCCTAGAAACCCTGAAAAACGTGAAAATTAAAAATTCACACTATCAGACCCAGAATATGGCAAGACACCATGATAAAAGTGGAAAATAAAAATTCATACTGTATTACCCAGAATATGACGAGAAATAATGAATAATGTGTGAAAATTAAAAATTCACACTGAAGGACCTGGAATATGGCAAGAAAGCCTGAAAACGTGGAAATGAGAAAATCACACTGCAGGACCCCAAATATAGTAAGAAAACCTGAAAAACAAGGAAAATTAAAAACTCACACTAAAGGACCCAGATTATGGCGAGAAAACTTGAAAAACAAGGAAAATTAAAAACTCACACTGAAAGACGCAGAATATGGCGAGAAAACCTGAAAAAAGTAGAAAATTAATAATTGACACTGAAGTACCCTGAATATGGCGAGAAAACCTGAAAAAGGTGAAAAAATGAGAATGATCACACTCTGGTCTGTAAGACCCAGAATTACAAAAAAACTTGAAAAAGTCTTAAATGAGAAAATCACACTGTAGGACCCAGAATATGGCGAGAAACCCTGAAAAAAGTGGAAAATGAGAAAATCATACTGTATGACCCAGAATTACGAAAAAACTTGAAAAACGTGGAAAATGAGAAAATCACACTGCTGGACCCAGAATAAGCTCAGAAACCCTGAAAAACGTGAAAATTAAGAATTCACACTGTCGGACACAGAATATGTCGAAAAGCCCTGAAAAAAAGTAGAAAATTAAAAATTCACAGTGAAGAACCCCAAATATGGCGAGAAAACCTGAAAAAGGTGGAAAATGAGAAAATCACACTGTAGGACCGAGAATTACGAAAAAACTTGAAAAACGTGGAAAATGAGAAAATCACACTGCAGGACCCAGAATATGCTCAGAAACCCTTGAAAACTGAAAAACGTGAAAATTAAAAATACACTCTGTAGGACCTAGAATATGGCAAGAAACAATGAAAAAAGTGGAAAATTAAAAATTCACACTGTATTACCGAGAATATGGCGAGAAATACTGAAAAACGTGGAAAATTAAAAAATCACATTTGAAGGACCTGGAATATGGCAAGAAAACCTGAAAAATGTGGAAATGGGAAAATCACGTTGTAGGACCCAGAATATGACGAAAAAACTTGAAAAACGTGGAAAATTAAAAATTCACACTGAAGGACCCTGAATATGGCGAGAAAACCTGATAAACGTAGAAAATTAAAAACTCACATGGAAGGACCCCGAATATGGCCAGAAAAACTGAAATAGGTGGAAAATGTGAAAATCACACTATAGGACCCAGAATTACGAAAAAAACTTGAAAAACGTGGAAAATGAGAAAAATCACACCGCAGAACCCAGAATATGCCGAGAAACCCTAAAAACGTGAAAATTAAAAATTCACACTGTGGGACCCAGAATATGGTAAGAAACCATGAAAAAAGTGGAAAATTAAAAACTCACAGTGAAAGACCCCGAATGGCGAGAAAACCAGAAAAAGGTGGAAAATGAGAAAATCACACTGTCGGACACAGAATATGACAAGAAAACATGAAAAAAAGTGGAAAATTAAAAATTCACACTGTATTACCCAGAATATGAGAAGAAATACTGAAAAACGTGGAAAATTAAAAATACACGCTGTAGGAACAATAATATGGCAAGAAAGCATGAAAAAAGTAGAAAATTAAAAACTAACAGTGAAGGACCCTGAATATGGGGAGAAATCCTGAAAAAGGTGGAAAATGAGAAAAATCACACTGTAGGACACAGAATTGGGAAAAAACTTGAAAAACGTGGTCAATGAGAAAATCAGACTGTAGGACCCAGAATATGCCTAGAAAGCCTAAAAAACGTGGAAAATAAAAAATTCACACTGAAGGACCCTGAATATGGCAAGAAAACCTTTAAAACAAGGAAAATTAAAAACTCACACTGAAAGAACCAGAATATGGCGAGAAAGCCTGAAAAACATGGAAAATTAAATATTAACACTGTAGGACCCAGGATATGGCAAGAAACACTGAAAATCGTGGAAAACTAAAATTCACACTGTAGGAACAGAATATGGCAATAAACCTTGAAAAACGTGAAAAATTAAAAATTCACACAGTAGGACCCAGAATATGGCAAGAAACCATGAAAAACGTGGAAAATTAAAAATTCACACTTTAAGACACAGAATATGGCGAGAAACACTGAAAAAGGTGGAAAATTAAAATTCACACTGTAGGACACAGAATATGGCGTGAAACCCTGAAAAGAGTAGAAAATTATTAACTCACACTGAAGGACCCCGAATATAGTGAGAAAACCTGAAAGAGGTAGATAATGAGAAAATCACACTGCAGGACCCAGAATATGGTGAGAAACAGTGAAAGACATGGAATATTAAACATTCACACTGTAAGACCTGGAATATGGCAAGAAAACCTGAAAATAAAGGAAAATTAAATATTCACACTGTAGGACCCAGAATATGACGAAAAAACCTGAAAAACGTGGAAAATTAAAAATTCACACTGTAGGAACAGAATATGGCAAGAAACCTTGAAAAACGTTGGAAATAAAAAAATCACACTGAAGGACCCGGAATATGGCGAGAAAACCTGAAAAATGAGGAAAATGAAAAAACTCACACGGAAGGACCCAGAATATGGCAAGAAAACATGGAAAACATGGAAAATTAAATACTCACACTGTAGGACCCAGAATATGGCAAGAAACACTGAAAAATGTGGAAAATTAAAAATTCACACTGTAGGACCAGAATATGGCAAGAAATTGTGAAATACGTGTAAAAATAAAAATTTACACTGTAGGACCCAGAATATGGCAAGAAACCCTGAAAAAACGTGGAAAATTAAAAATACAAGCTGTAAGATCCAGAATATGCCCAGAAACCATGAAAAAAGTAGAAAATTAAAAACTCACACTGAAGAATTCCGAACATGGTGAGAAAACCTGAAAAAGGTGGAAAATGAGAAAATCACACTGTAGGACCCAGAATTATGAAAAAACTTGAAAAACCTGGAAAATGAGAACATACACTGCAGGACCCATAATTTGCCGAGAAATACTGAAGAACGTGTAAATTAAAAATAAACACTGTCGGACCCAGAATATGGCGAGAATCCATGAAAAAAGTGAAAAATTAAAAATTCACACTGTATTACCCAGAATATGGCGAGAAACCCTGAAAAACGTGGAAAAAAAATTCACACTGAAGTTACTGGAATATGGCAAGAAAACCTGAAAAACGTGGAAATGAGAAAATCACACTATATGACCCAGAATATGGCGAGAAAACCTGAAAAACGAGGAAAATGAAAAAACTCACACTGAAGGACGCAGAATATGGCAAGAAAATATGAAAAACATGGAAAATTAAATATTCACACTGTAGGACCCAGATTATGGCGAGAAAACCTGAAAAAGGTGGAAAATAAGAAAATCAGACTGTAGGACCCAGAATTGCAAAAAAACTTGTAAAAAGTGGAAAAAGAGAAAATCACCCAGTGGGACACAGAATATGCCGAGAAACCCTGAAAAACGTGAAAATTAAAAATTCATACTGTCAGGCCCAGAAAATGGCGAGAAACCATGAACAAAGTGGAAAATTAAAAATTTCACACTGTATTACCGAGATTATGGCCAGAAATACTGAAAAACGTGGAAAATTAAAAATTCACACTGAAGTTCCAGAATATGGCAAGAAAACCTGAAAAAAGTGGAAAATGAGAAAATCACATGTAGGACCCAGAATTGTGAAACAACTTGAAAAAGGTGGAAAGTAGAAAATAACAAGGCAGGACCCAGAATATGCTAAGAAACCCTGAAAAACGTGGAAAATTAAAAATTCACACTGAAGGACCCAGAATATGGCGAGAAAACCTGACAAACGTGGAAATGAGAAAAATCACCCTGCAGGACCCAGAATATGCTAAGAAACCCTGAAAAACATGGAAAATTAGAAATTCACACTGAAGGACCCGGATATAGTGAGCAAACCTGAAAAACGAGAAAAATTAAAATCTCACACTGAAGGACCCCGAATATGGTGAGAAAACCCGAAAAACATGGAAAATTAATATTCACACTGTAGGACCCAGAATATGTCGAGAAACACTGAAAAATGTTTAAAATTAAAAATTCACACTATAGGACCAGAATATGGCAAGAAACCTTGAAAAACGTGGAAAATTGAAAATTCACACTGTAGGACCCAGAATATGCTGAGAAAATCTGGAAAAGTTGGGAAATGAGAAAATCACACTGTAGGACCCAGAATATGATGAAATAAACTTAAAAACGTTTAAAATTAAAAATTCACACTATAGGACCCAGAAAATGGCGAGAAACTCTGAAATACGTGGAAAATTTAAAATTCACACTGTAGGAAGCAGAATATGGCGAGAAACCCTGAAAAAAGTAGAAAATTAAAAACTCACACTGAAGGACCCCGAATATGGCGAGAAAACCTAGAAAAGGTGGAAAATGAGAAATCACACTGTAGGACCCAGAATTGCGAAAAAAAACTTGAAAAACGTCAAAAATGCAAAAATCACACTGTATTACCTAGAAAATGGCGAGAAATACTGAAAAACCGTGGAAAATTAAAAACTCACACTGATGAACCTGGAATTCGAAAGGAAAACCTGAAAAACCTGGAAATGAGAAAATCACACTGTAGGACCCAGAATATGCCGAGAAACCCTGAAAAACGTGAAAATTAAAAATTCACAGTGTTGGGCCCAGAATATGGCGAGAAACCATGAAAAGTAGAAAATTAAAAACCACACTGAAGGACCCCAAATATAGTGAGAAAACCTGAAAAACGTGGAAAATGAGAAAATCACACTGCAGGAGCCAGAATTTGGAGAGAAACCCTGAAAAATGTGAAAATTAAAAATTCACACTGTCGAGAACCAGAATATGGCAAGAAACCATGAAAAAAGTGGAAAATTAAAAATTCACACTGTATTACCCAGAATATGGCTAGAAATACTGAAAAACGTGGAATATTAAAAATTCACACTGAAGGAACTGGAATTCGGCCAGAAAACCTGAAAAATTTGGAAAATAAAAATTAACACTGAAGGACCCGGAATATGGCAAGAAAACCTTAAAAACGAGGAAAATTAAAAACTCACACTGTAGGACCCAAAATATGGCAAGAAAACCTGAAAAAAGTAGAAAATTAAAAATTCACAGTGAAGGACCCCGAATATGGGAAGAAAACCTAAAAAAGGTGGAAAATGAGAATAATCACACTGTAGGACCAAAAATTGCGAAAAAACTTGAAAAACGTCGAAAATGAGAAAATCACACTGTAGGACCCAGAATATGTTGAGAAACCCTGAAAACGTGGAAAATTAAAAATACATGCTATAGGACCCAGAATATGGCGAGAAACCCTTAAAAACGTAGAAAAATAATCTTACACTGAAAGACCCCAAATATGGCGAGAAAACCAGAAAAAGTTGGAAAATGAGAAAATCACACTGTAGGACCCAGAATTACGAAAATACTTGAAAAACGTCACAAATGAGAAAATCACACTGTAGGACCCAGAATATGCCGAGAAACCCTGAAAAACGTGCAGTAATAAACATACACGCTGTAGGACCCAGAATATGGCAAGAAACCCTGAAAAAGTAGAAAATTAAAAACTCATACTGAAGGACCCAAAATATGGCGAGAAAACCTGAAAAATGTGGAAAATGAGAAAATCACACTGTAGGACCCAGAATTACGAAAAAAACTTGAAATCGTGGAAAACGAGAAAATCACACTGCAGGAGCCAGAATATGCCAGGAAAACCTGAAAAACTTGAAAATTAAAAATTCACACTGCCGGACACAGAATATGATGAGAAACCATGAAAAAAAGTGGAAAATTAAAAATTCATACTGTATTACCCAGAGTATAGCGAGAAATACTGAAAAACGTGGAAAATTAAAAATACACACTGAAGACCTGGATTATGGCAAGAAAACTTGAAAAACGAAGAAATGAGAAAATCACAATGTAGGATCCAGAATATGATGAAAAAACTTGAAAAACGTGGAAAATTAAAAATTCACACTGAAGGATGCCAAATATGTGGAGAAAACCTGATAAGGGTGGAAAATGAGAATAATCACACTGTGGGAACCAGAATTGCGAAAAAACATGAAAAACGTCGAAAATGACAAAATCACAGTGTAGGATCAAGAATAGGCCGAGAAAACCTGAAACACGTGGAAAATTAAAAATACATGCTCTAGGACCCAGAATATGGCGAGAAACCCTGAAAAAAGTAGAAAATTAAAAACTCACACTGGAGGATCCCAAATATGGCAAGAAAACCTGAAAAAAGTAGAAAATTAAAAATTCACACTGAAGGACCCCGAATATGAAGAGAAAACCTGAAAAGGGGGGAAAATGAGAAAATCACACTGTAGGACCCAGAATATGATGAAAAAAACTTAAAAAGGTTTAAAATTAAAAATTCATACTGTAGGACCCAGAATATGGCGAGAAACCCTGAAAAAGTGAAAAATTAAAAATTCACACTGTAGGATGCAGAATATGTCGAGAAACACTGAAAAAAGCAAAAAATAAAATTTCACACTGTAGGACCCCGAATATGGCGAGAAAACCTGAAAAAGGTGGAAAATGAGAAAATCACACTGTATTACCCAGAGTTGCGAAAATGCTTGAAAAACGTCACAAATGAGAAAATCACACTGTAGGACCAAGAATATGCCGAGAAACTCTGAAAAACGTGCAGTAATAAACATACACGCTGTAGGACCCAGAATATGGGGAGAAACCCTGAAAAAAGTAGAAAATTAAAAACTCACACTGAAGGACCCAAAATATGGCGAGAAAACCTGAAAAATGTGGAAAATGAGAAAATCACACTGTAGGACCAGAATTACGAAAAAACTTGAAATCGTGGAAAACGAGAAAATCACACTACAGGTGCCGAGAATATGCTGGGAAACCCTGAAAAACGTAAAAATTAAAAATTCACACTGCCGGACACAGAATATGGTGAGAAACCATGAAAAATGTGGAAAATTAAAAATTCACACTGTATTACCCAGAGTATGGCGAGAAATACTGAAAAATGTGGAAAATTAAAAATACACACTGAAGGACCTGGATTATGGCAAGAAAACTTGAAAAACGAGGAAATGAGAAAATCACACTGTAGGTTCCAGAATATGACGAAAAATCCTGAAAAAAGTAGAAAATTAAAAATTAACACTGAAGGACGCCGAATATGGGGATAAAACCTGAAAAGGGTGGAAAATGATAATAATCACACTGTAGGATCCAGAATAGCGAAAAAACATGAAAAACGTCGAAAATGAGAAAATCACAGTGTAGGATCAAGAATATGCCGAGAAAACCTGAAAAACGTGGAAAATTAAAAATACATGCTGTAGGACCCAGAATATGGCGAGAAACCCTGAAAAAAGTAGAAAATTAAAAACTCACACTGGAGGATCCCAAATATGGCGAGAAAACCTGAAAAAAGTAGAAAATTAAAAATTCACACTGAAGGACCCCGAATATGAAGAGAAAACCTGAAAAGGGGGGAAAATGAGAAAATCACACTGTAGGACCCAGAATATGACGAAAAAAACTTAAAAAGGTTTAACATTAAAAATTCATACTGTAGGACACAGAATATGGTGAGAAACCCTGAAAAACGTGAAAAAAATTTAAAATTCGCACTGTAGGATGCAGAATATGTCGAGAAACACTGAAAAAAATAAAAAAAATAAAATCTCACACTGAAGGACCCCGAATATGGCGAGAAAATCCCAAAAAGGTGGAAAATGAGAAAATCACACTGTAGGACCCAGAATTTCGAAAAAACTTGAAAATCTTCATAAATGAGAAAATCACACTATAGGACCCAGAATATGCCGAGAAACCCTGAAAAAGTGCAATAATAAACATACACCCTGTAGGACCCAGAATATGGCGAGAAACCCTGAAAAAAGTAGAAAATTAAAAACTCACACGGAAGGAACCAAAATGGCGAGAATACCTGAAAAATGTGGAAAATGAGAATAATCACACTGTAGGATCCAGAAATGCGAAAAAACATGAAAAACGTCGAACATGAGAAAATCACACTGTAGGACCCATAATATGCTGAGAAACCCTGAAAAATGTGAAAATTTATAATTCACATTGTCGGACCCAGAATAAGGCGACAAACATGAAAAAAGTGGAAAAATAAAAACTCACACGGAAGGACCTGGAATATGATGAAAAACCCTGAAATATGTGGAAAATTAAAAACTCATACTGTAGGACCTGGAATATGACAGAAATGCTGAAAAAAATATAAAATAAAAACTCACACTAAAGGACCCATAGTATGGCGAGAAAACCTGAAAAATGTAGAAAACGAGAAAATCACACTAAATGACCCAGAATATGGCGAGAAACCATGAAAAAAGTGGAAAATTAAAAATTCACACTGTAGGACCCAGAAAATGGCGAGAAACACTGAAAAACGTGGAAAATTAAAAATTCACACTGAAGACCTGGAATATGGTAAGAAAACCTGATAAACGTGGAAATGAGAATATCACACTGTAGGACCCAGAATATGATGAAAAAACCTGAAAAACATGAAAAATTAATAATTCGCACTGTAGGACCCAGAGTATTCTGAGAAATCCTGAAAAACGTGGAAAATTAAGAACTCATTCTAAAGGAACTGGAATATGCCGAGAAAAACTGACGAACATGGAAAATTAAAAATACACGCTGTAGGACCCAGAATATGGCCAGAAATCCTGAAAAAAGTAGGTAATTATAAACTCATACTGATGGATGTGGAATATGGCGAGAAATTCTGAAAAAGGTGGAAAATGAGAAAATCACACTGTAGGACCAAGAATTACGAAAAAACTTGAAAAACGTGGAAATGAGAAAATCACACTGCAGGACCCAGAATATGCGGAGAAACCCTTAAAAACGTGAAAATTAAAAATTTACACTGTCGGACCCAGAATAAGGCGAGAAACCATGAAAAAACTGGAAAATTAAAAATTCACACTGTATTACCCAGAATATATCGAGAAACACTGAAAAAAGTGGAAAATTAAAAACATACACTGAATGACCTGGATTATAGCAAGAAAACCTAAAAAACATGGAAATGAGAAAATCACACTATAGGACCCAGAATATGACGAAAAAACCTGAAATACTTGGAAAATTAAAAATTCACACTGAAGGACCTTGAATATGGCGAGAAAACCTGAAAAACAAGGAAAATTAAAAACTCACACTGAAGGACCCAGAATATGGCGAGAAAACCTGAAAAACATGGAAAATTACATATTCACACTGTAGGACCTAGAATATGGCTAGAAACACTGAAAAATATGGAATATTAAAAATTCAAATTGTAGGACTCGGAATATGGTGACAAAACCTGAAAAAGGTGGAAAATGAGTAAATCACACTGTAGGACCCAGAATATGCCTAGAAAACCTGAAAAACGTGAAAATTCATAATTCTGGATCCTACAGTGTTAATTTTTAATTTTCCACGATTTTCAGATTTTTTCGTCATATTGTGGGTCCTACAGTGTGATTTTCTCATTTTGCAACTTTTTCAGGTTTTCTCCCCATATTCGGGGTGCTATAGTGTGAATATTTAATTTCATACACTGTAGGACCCAGAATATGACTAAAAAAACTCAAAAAACGTGGAAAATTCAATATTCACACTGTAGGACCCATAATATGCCGAGAAACCCTTCAAAACGGGGAAATTTAAAATTCACACTGTAGGACGCAGAATATGACGAGATAACCTGAAAAATGTAAAAATGAGAAAATCACACTGTAGGACCCAAAATATAACGAAAAAAACTTAAAAACGTGGAAAATTAAAAATTCGCACTGTAGGATCCAGAATATGGCGAGAAATCGTGAAAAAAAGTGGAAAATTAAAAATTCACACTGAAGGACCTGGAATATGGCAAGAAAACCTGAAAAAGGTGTAAAATAAAAAATTCCCATTGTAGGACCAAGAATATGCAGAGAAAACATGAAAAGTGGAAAATGAGAAAATCACACAGTAGGACCCGGAATATGACGAAAAATACTTAAAAACGTGGAAAATTAAAAATTCACACTGTAGGACCCAGAATATGGAGAGTAACCCTGAAATACGTGGAAAATTAAAAATACACGCAGTACGACCAAGAATATGGCGAAAAACCCTGAAAAAAATAGACAATTAAAAACTAACACTGAAGAACCCGGAATACGGCGAGAAAACCTGATAAAGGTGGAACATGAGAAAATCACACTGTAGGACACAGAATTACAAAAAAAAACTTGAAAAACTTGGAATAGAGAAAAATCACACTGTAGGACCCAGAATATGAATGAAAAAAATTAAAAACATGGAAAAATAAAAATTCACACTGTAGGACAAGAATATGGCAAGAACCATTGAAAAACGTTGAAAATTAAAAATTCACACTTTAGGACCCAGAATATGGCGAGAAACCCTGAAAAACGTGGAAAATTAAAAACTAAAACTATAGGACGGAGAACATGGCGATAAACCCTGAAAAAAGTAGAAAATTAAAAACTAAAACTGACAGACTCCGAATATGGCAAAAAACGTGAAAAAGGTGGAAAGTGAGAGAATCACGCTGTAGGACCCAGATTTGCGAAAAAAACTTGAAAAAATTCAAAATGAGAAAATCACACTGTAGGACCCAGAATATGCCGAGAAACACTGAAAAAAGTGGAAAATTAAAAATTCACACTATAGGACCTAGAATAATGTGAGAAACACTGAAAAACGTGGAAAATTAGAAATTCACACTGAAGGAAACAGAATATGGCGAGAAAACCTGAAAAACATGGAAAATTAAATATTCACACTATAGGAACCAGAATATGGGGAGAAACACTGAAAAACGTGGAAAATTAAAAAGTCACACTGTAGGACCAGAATATGGCAAGAAACCTTGGAAAACGTCGAAAATTAAAAAGTCACACTGTAGGAACCAGAATATGCCGAGAAAACCTGAAAAAGGTGGAAAATGAGAAAATCACACTGTAAGACCCAGAAAATGACAAAAAAAAAAACTTAAAAACGTGGAAAATTAAAAATCACACTGTTGGTCCCAGAATATTGCGAGAAACCCAGAAAAATGTGGAAAATTTAAAATTCACACTGTAGGATGCAGAATATGGCGAGAAACCATGACAAAAATAGAAAATTAAAAACTCACACTGACTGACCCCGAATATTGGGAAAAAACCTGAAAAAGGTGGAAAATTAGAAAATCACACTGTAGAACCCAGATTTGCAAAAAAATTGAAAAACGTCGAAAATGAGAAAATCACACTATAGGAACCAGAATATGCAGACAAACACTGAACTAATTAGAAAATTAAAAATTCACACTGTACGACCCAGAATATAGCGAGAAACCCTGAAAAACGTGGAAATTAAAAATTCACACTTAAGGATCCAGAATATGCCGAGAAAAATTGGAAAATGTGTAAAATGAGAATATCACACATTAGCACCCAGAATATGACGAAAAAAAACCTAAAAAACGTGGAAAATTTAAAATTCATACTGTAGGACCCAGAATATGGCTAGAAAACCTGAAACACGTGGAAAATTTAAAATTCACAGTGTAGGAAGCAGAATATGGCGAGAAACCCTGAAATGCGTATAAAATTAAATATTCACACTATAGGACCCCGAATATTGTGAGAAAACCTGAAAAGGTAGAAAATGAGAAAATCACACTGTAGGACCCAGAATTGTGAAAAAATTTGGAAAACGTGGAAAATGAGAAAAACACACTGTAGGAACCAGAATAAGCCAAGAAACCGTGAAAAACATGGAAAATTAAAAATACATGCTGTAGGACCCAGAATATATGAGAAACTCTTTAAAAAGTAGAAAATTAAAACTCACACGGAAGGAACCGGAATATGGTGAGAAAACCTGAAAAAGGTGGAAAATGAGAAATTCACAGTGTAGGACCCAGAAGTGCATAAAACCTTGAAAAACATGGAAAATGAGAAAATCACACTGTAGGATCCAGAATATGTCAAGAAACCGGAAAAACGTGGAAAATTAAAAATACAGGCTGTAGGACCCAGAATATGGCGAGAAATCCTGGAAAAAGTAGAAAATTAAAGAGTCACACTGAAGGACCCCGAATACGGCAAGAAAATCTGAAAAAGGTGGAAAATTTGAAAATCAAACTGTAGGACCCAAAATAACGAAAACACTTGAAAAACGTGGAAAATGATAAAATCACATTGTGGGAACCAGAATATGACAAAAAAAACTTAAAAAACTGGAAAATTAAAAATTCACACTGTAGGACCCAGAATATGTTGAGAAACACTGAAAATCTTGGAAAATTAAAAATTCACACTGTAGGACGAAGAATATGGCGAGAAATCCTGAAAAAAGTAGAAAATTAAAAACTCACTCTGAAGGACCCAAATATGCCGAGAAAACCTGAAAAAGGTGGAAAATGAGAAAATCACACAGTAGGACCCGGAATATGACGAAAAATACTTCAAAATGTGGAAAATTAAAAATTCACAATGTAGGACCCAGAATATGGCGAGAAACCATGAAAAAAGTGGAAAAATAAAAATTCACACTGAAGGACATGGAATATGTCGAGAAAACCAGAAAAACATGGAAAATTAATAACTCACACTCAAGGATTCGGAATATGGCAAGAAATCCTGAAAAATGTGGAAAATTAAAAACTCACTCAGAAAGACCTGGAATATGGCCAGAAACCCTGAAAAACATGGAAGGACGCAGAATATGGCGAGAAATACTGAAAAACATGAAAAATTAAAAATTCACACTGTAGGACGCAAAATAAGTTGAGAAACCCAGAAAAACATGGAAAATTAAAAATTCACACTGATGGGCCTGAAATATGATGAAAAACCCTGAAAAACATGGAAAATTAAATATTCACACTATGAGACCCAGAATATGGCGAGAAACACTGAAAAACGTGGAAAATTAAAAATTCACACTGTAGGACCAGAATTTGGCAAGAAACCTTGAAAAACGTGGAAAATAAAAAATTGCCAATGTAGGACTCAGAATATGCAGAGAAAACGAGAAAATGGTGGAAAATGAGAAAATCACACTGTAGGACACAGAATATGACGAAAAAAACATGGAAAATTTAAAATTCACACTGTTGGACGCAGAATATCGCAAGACACCCTGAAAAAATTAGAAAATTAAAAACTCAAACTGAAGGACCCCGAATATGCTAAGAAAACCTGAAAAAGGTGGAAAATGAGAAAATCACACAGTAGGACCCGGACTATGACGAAAAATACTTAAAAACGTGGAAAATTAAATATTCACAACCAGAATATGTTGAAAAACCCTGAAAAACGTGAAAAATTTAAAATTCACACTGAAGGACACAGTATATGGCAAGACACCCTGAAAAAATAGAAAATTAAAAACTCTCACTGAAGGACCCAGAATATGCCGAGAAAACCTGAAAAAGTTGGAAAAATGAAATTCAAACTGTAGGACCCAGAATATGGCAAGAAACACTGAAAATCTTGGAATATCAAAAATTCACAATGTAGGATGAAAAATATGGCGAGAAACCCTGAAAAAATTAGAAAATTAAAAACTCACACTGAAGGACCCGGAATATGTGGAGAAAACCTGAAAAAGGTGGAAAATGAGAAAATCACACTGTAGGACCCAGAATATGCCGAGAAACCCTGAAAAACGTGGAAAATTAAAAATACACTCTTTAGGACCCAGAATATGGCAAGAAACCCTGAAAAAAGTAGAAAATTACAAACTCACACTGAAGGATCCCGAATATGGCGAAAAAACATGAAAAAAGTAGAAAATTAAAACTCACACTGAAGGACCCCGAATATGTGGAGAAAACCTGAAAAAGGTGGAAAATGAGAAAACCACACAGTAGGACCCGGAATATGACCAAAAAATACTTAAAAACGTTGAAAATTAAATATTCACACTGTAGGACACAGAATATGGCAAGAAATCCTGAAAACCGTGAAAAAATTAAAATTCACACTGTAGGGCACAGAATATGGCGAGAAACCCTGAAAAAAGTAGAAAATTAAAAAGTCACACTAAAGGAGCCCGAAAATGGCGAGAAAACCTGAAAATGTTGGAAAATGAGAAAATCACACTCTATGACCCAGAATTGCGAAAAAACTTGTAAAAAGTGGAAAATGAGAAAATCACACTGTCGGACCCTGAATATGCCGAGAAACCCTGAAAAAAGCAGAAAATTAAAAATTCACACTGAAGGATTCAGAATTTTTGGAGTTAAGCTGAAAAGGGTGGAAAATGAGAAAATCACACTGTAGGACCCGGAATATGACGAAAAAACTTGAAAAACATGGAAAACGAGAAAAATCACACCTTAGGATCCAGAATATGTCGAGAAAACATGAAAAACTTGGAAAATTAAAAATACACGCTATAGGACCCAGAATATGGTGAAAAACCCTGAAAAAGGAGAAAATTAAAACTCACATTGAAGGACCCTGAATATGGCGAGAAAACCTGAAAAAGTTTGAAAATGAGAAAATCATACTGTGAGAAAAAACTTGAAAAACGTGGAAAATGAGAAAATCACACTGTGGGCCTAGAATATGACGAAAAAAAGTTTAAAAAATTGGAAAATTAAAAATTTACACTGTAGGACCCAGAATATGGCAAGAAACACTGAAAAACGTGGAAAATAAAAAATTCACACTGAAGGACCTGGAATATGTCCAGAAAACCTGAAAAACTTGGAAAATTATCAACTCACACTGAAGGATCCGGAATATGGCGAGAAACCCTGAAAAATGTGGAAAATTAACAACTCACTCAAAAAGACCTGGAATATGGCCAGAAACCCTGAAAAACGTGGAAGGATGCAGAATATGGTGAGAAATCCTGAAAAACGTGGAATTTTAAAATTTCACACTGTAGGACCCAAAATATGTTGAGAAACCCTGAAAAACGTGGAAAATTAAAAATTCACACTGAAGGACCTGGAATATGGCGAGAAAACCAGAAAAAAATGGAAAATTAAAACTCCCACTGAAGGACCTAGAATATGGCAAAAAACGCTGAAAAAGGTGGAAAATGAGAAAATCACACTGTAGGACCCAGCATTGCGAAAAAACTTGAAAAACGGGGAAAATGTGAAAATCACTGCAGGACCCAGAATATGCCGAGAAACCCTGAAAAACGTGGAAAATTAAAAATTCACATTGAAGGACCTGGAATATGGTGAGAAAACCTGAAAAAGGTGGAAAATGAGAAAATCACATGTAGGACACAGAATATGCAGAGAAACCCTAAAAAATGTGCAAAATTAAACATACACGCTGTAGGACCCAGAATATGGCGAGAAACCATGAAAAAAGTGGAAAATTAAAAACTCACACTGAAGGACCTAAAATATGATGAAAACCCTGAAAAATGTAGAAAATTAAAAACTCACACTGTAGGACCTGGAATATGACAGAAAAGCTGAAAAAAGTAGAAAATAAAAACTCACACTAAAGGACCCGGAATATGGCGAGAAAACCTGAAAAAGGTGGAAAATGAGAAAATCACACTGTAGGACCAAGAATTACAAAAAACTTGAAAAACCTGGAAATAAGAAAATCACACTGCAGGACCCAGAATATGCTGAGATCCCTGAAAAACATGGAAAATTAAAAATTTACGCTGTAGGACCCAGAATATGGGGAGAAACCATGAAAAAAGTAGAAAATTAAAAACCCACACTGAAGGACCCCTAATATGGCGAAAAAACTTGGATATGTGGAAAATGAGAAAATCACATTGTAGGACCCAGTATATGCTGAGAAACCCTGAAAAACGTGAAAATTAAAAATTTGCACTGTGGGACACAAAATATGACGAGAAACCATGAAAAAAGTGGAAAATTAAAAATTCATATGGTATTTCCCAGAATATGGCGAGAAATACTGAAAAACGAGGAAAATTAAAATTTCACACTGAAGGACCGGTAATATGGCCAGAAAACCTGAAAAATGTGGAAATGAGAAAATCACACTGTAAGACCCAGAATATCACGAAAAAAAAACTGAAAAACGTGGAAAATTAAAAATACAAACTGTAGGACCCAGAATATAGCGAAAAACCCTGAATAAAGTAGAAAATTAAAAACTCACACTGAAGGACCCCAAATATGGCGAGAAAACCTGAAAATTGTGGAAAATGAAAAAAATCACACTGAACAACCCAGAATTATAAAAAACTTGAAAAACATGGAAAATGAGAAAATCACAGTGGAGTACTCAGAATATGCCGAGAAACACTGAAAAACATAAAAATTAAAAATTCACACTGTCGAACACAGAATATGGCGAGAAACCATGAAAAAATTTGAAAATTAAAAATTCACACTGTATTACCCAGAATATGTCGAGAAATAATGTAAAACAGGAAAAATTAAAAAGTCACACGGAAGGACCTGGAATATGGCAAGAAAACCTGAAAAACGTGGAACTGAGAAAATCATACTGTAAGACCCAGAATATGACGAAAAACCGTGAAAAATGTGGAAAATTAAAATTTGACACTGAAGGACCTGGAATATGGCAAGAAAACCTGAAAAACATGGAAATGAGAAAATTACACTGTAAGACCCAGAATATAACGAAAAAACCTGAAAAACGTGGAAAATAAAAAATTCACAGTGAAGGACGCCGAATATGGCGAGAAAACCTGAAGAAGGTGGAAAATGAGAATAATCACACTGTAGGACCCAAAATTGCAAAAAAAAACATGAAAAACGTCAAAATAAGAAAATCACACTGTAGGACCCAGAATATGGCCATACCCTGAAAAAAAGCAGATAATTACAAACTCACACTGAAGGACCCCCAATATGGCGAGAAAACCTGAAATAGGTGGAAATTGAGTAAATCACACTGCAGGACCCAGAATTATGAAAAAATATGAAAAACGAGGAAAATGAGAAAATCACACTGCAGGACCGAGAATATGCCGAGAAATCCTGAACAATGTGAAAATTAAAAATTCACAGTATCTGACCCAGAATATGGCGAGAAACCCTGAAAAAGTAGAAAATTTAAAATTCACAGTGATGGACCCCAAATATGGCGAGAAAACCTGAAAAAGGTGGAAAATGAGAAAATCACACAGTAGGACCCAGAATTACGAAAAGACTTGAAAAACGTGGAAAATGAGAAAATCACACTTCAGGACCCAGAATATGCCGAGAAATGCTGAAAAACCTGAAAATAAAAAATTCACAAGTCGGATCCAGAATATGGCAAGGAACCTTGAAAAAAGTGGAAAATGAGAAAAACACACTCTATTACCAAGAATATGGCAAGAAATACTAAAAAACGTGGAAAAGTAAAAATTCACACTGAAGGACCTGGAAAATGGCAAGAAAACCTGAAAAAAAGGAGAATTAAAAACTCACACTTAAGGACCCAGAATATGGCGAGAAAACCTGAAAAACAAGGAAAATTAAAAACTCACACTGAAGGACCCAGAATATGGCTAGAAAACCTGAAAAAAGTAGAAAATTAAAAATTCACACTGAAGAAACCCGAATAGAGCGAGAAAACCTGAAAAGGGTGGAAAATGAGAATAATCATAATGCAGGACCCAGAATTGTGAAAAAAAAAAAACATGAAAAAAGTCAAAAACGAGAAAATCACACGGTAGGAACCAGAATATGCCGAGAAAACCTGAAAAACATGGAAAATTAAAAATACACGCTGTAAGACCCAGAATATGGCGAAAAACCCTGAAAAAAGTAGAAAATTAAAAGCTCACACTGAAGGACCCCAAATATGACGAAAAAAACCTGAAAAAGGTAGAAATTGAGAAAAACACACTGTAGGAACCAGAATTACGAAAAAACTTGAAAAACTTGGAAAATTAGAATATCACACTGCAGGACCCAGAATATGCTGAGAAACCCTGAAAAACATCAAAATTAAAAAATCTAACTTTTGGACGAGATATGTCGAGAAACCATGAAAAAAGTGGAAAATTAAAAATTCACACTGTTTTACCCAGAAAGAATATGGCAAGAAACCCTGAAAAACGTGAAAAATTTTAAATTCACACTGTAGGACGCAAAATATGGCCAGAAACCCTACAAAAAGTAAAAAAATTAATATATCACACTGAAGGACCCCGGATATGGCGAGAAAACCAGAAAAAGTTGGATTATGAGAAAATCACACCTTAGGACCCAGGATTGCGAAAAAATTGAAAAACGGGGAAAATGAGAAAATCACACTGTAGGACCCAGAATATGCCGAGAAACCCTGAAAAACGTGGAAAATTAAAAATACACGCTGTAGGACCCAGAATATGGCAACAAACACTGAAAAAAGAGTAGATAATTAGAAACTCACACTGAAGGACCACGAATATGGCGAGAAAACCTGAAAAAGGTGGAAAATGGGAAAATCGCAATGTAGGACCCAGAATATGCTGAGAAACCCTGAAAAACGTGAAAATTAAAAATTCACAATGTCAGACAAAGAATATGGCAAGAAACCATGAAAAAAGTGGAAAATGAGAAAATCACACTGTATTACCAAGAATATGTTGAGAAAACCTGAAAAATGAGGAAAATTAAACACTCACACTGAAGGACCCAGAATATGGCGAGAAACCATGAAAAAATGGAAAATTAAAAACTCACACTGAAGGACCAGAAATATGATGAAAAACCCTGAAATATGTGGAAAATTAAAAAAATCACACTGTAGGACCTGGAATATGACAGAAAAGCTGAAAAAAGTAGAAAATGAAAACTCACACTAAAGGACCCGGAATATGGCGAAAAAAGCTGAAAAATGTTGAAAATGAGAAAATCACACTGTAGGACCAAGAATTACTAAAAAACTTGTAAAACGGGAAAATGAGAAAAGCACACTATATGACCCAGAATATGCCGAGAAACCCTGAAAAACATCGAATATTAAAAATACACGCTGTAGGACCCAAAATAAGGCAAGAAACCCTGAAAAAAGTAGATAATTAAAAACTCTCACTGAAGGACCCGGAATATGGTGAGAAAACCTGAAAAAGGTGGAAAATGAGAAAATCACACTGTAGGACCCAGAATATGCCAACAAACCCTAAAAAATCTGAAAATTCATAATTCACACTGTCGGACCCAGAATATGGCGAGAAACCATGAAAAAAGTGGAAAACTTAAAACTCACACTGAAGAACCGTGAATATGATGAAAACCCTGAAAAATGTAGAAAATTAAAAACTCACACTGTAGGACCTGGAATATGACAGAAAAGCTGAAAAAAGTAGAAAATAAAAACTCACACTGAAGGACCCCAAATATGGCTAGAATACCTGAAAAATGTGCAAAATTAGAAAATCACACTGCAGGACCCAGAATATGCCGAGAAACCCTGAAAAACGTGAAAATTAAAAATTCACACTGTTGGACACAGAATATGGCGAGAAATACTGAAAAACGTGGAAAATTAAAAATTCAAACTGAAGAAACTGCAATATGGCAAAAAAAAAACTGGAAAACGTGGAAATGAGAAAAGTACACTGAATATGACCAAAAAACCTGAAAAACGTGGAAAATTAAAAATTAACACTGAAGGACCTGGAATATGGTGAGAAAAACTGAAAAATTAGAAAATAAAAAACTCACACTGAAGGACCCCAAATATGGCAAGAAAACCTGAAAAAAGTAGAAAATTAAAAATTCACACTGAAGGACCCAGAATATGGCAATAAAACCTGAAAAACGAGGAAAATTAAAAACTCACACTGAAGGACCCAGAATATGGTGAGAAAACATAAAAAAGTAGAAAATTAAAAATTCACACTGAAGGACCCCGAATATGGTGAGAAAACCTGAAATGTGGAAAATGAGAAAATCGCATTGTAGAACACAGAATATGCTGACAAACCCTGAAAAACATGAAAATTAAAAACTCACACTGTTGGACACAGAATATAGCGAGAAACCATGAAAAAATGGAAATTTAAAAATTCACACTTTACCCAGTATATGGTATGAAATTCTGAAAAACCTGAAAAATTATAAATTCACAATGAAGTACCTGGAATATGGCAAGAAAACCTGAAAAACGTGGAAATGAGAAAATTACACAGTAGGACCCATAATATGACGAAAAAAATTGAGAAACGAGGAAAATTAAAAATTCACACAGAAGGACCCGTAATATGGCGAGAAAACCTGAAAAACGAGGAAAATTAAAAACCTGAAAAAGGTTGAAAATGAGAAAATCACACTGTGGGACCCAGAATATGGCGAGAAATCCTGAAAAAGTAGAAATTAAAAAACACACACTGAAAGACCACGAATATGGCGATAAAGCCTGAAAAACGTGGAAATGAGAAAATCACAATGTAGAACCAGAATGTGAGGAAGAAACCTGAAAAACGTGGAAAATTAAAAATTCACACTGTAGGACCCAGAATATGGCGAGAAACACTGAAAAATATTGAAAATTAAAAATTCACACTATATGACCAGAATATGGCAAGAAACCTTGAAAAACGTGGAAAATTAAAAATTCACACTATATTACCCAGAATATGGCGAGAAATACTGAAAAACGTGGAAAATTAAAAATTCACACTGAAGGACCTGGAATATGGTAGGAAAATCTGAAAAACGTGGAAATGAGAAAATCACACTGTAGGACCAAGGATATGACAAAAAAAAAACCTGAAACACGTGGCAAATTAAAAATTCACACTGAAGGACTCCGACTATGGCGAGAAAACCTGAAAAAGGTTGAAAATGAGAATAATCACACTTTAGGAGCCAGAATTGCAAAAAAAAAAAAAAAAACTTGAAAATCTTCGAAAATGAGAAAATCACACTCTAGGTCCCAGAATATGCCGAGATACCCTGAAAAAACTACAAAATTACAAACTTAAACTGAATAACCCCAGATATGGAGAGAAAACCTGAAAAAGGAGGAAAATGAGAAAATCACACTGTAGGACCCAGAATTACGAAAAAAACTTGAAAAACCTGGAAAATAAAAATTCACATTGAAGAACCCGGAATATGGTGATGAAACCTAAAATCGAGGAAAATTCAAAACTCACACTGTAGACTAGGAATATGGCCAGATACACTGAAAAATGGGGAAAATGAAAAATTCACACTGTAGGACCCAGAATATGGCGAGAAACCCTGAAATAAGTAGGAAATTAAAAACTCTCACTGAAGTACCTGGAATATGGCGAGAAAACCTGAAAAAGGTGGAAAATGAGAAAATTACATGGTAAGACCCAGAAATGTGAAAAAACTTGAAAAAAGTGGAAAATGTGAAAATCACACTGTAGGACCCAGAATATGCCTAGAAACACTGAAAAACGTGGAACATTAAAAATACACGCATTAGGACCCAGAATATGTCGAGAAACCCTGAAAAAAGTAGAAAATTAAAAACCCACACTGAAGGATCGCGAATATGATGAAAAAACCTGAAAAACGTGGAAATGAGAAAATCACACTGTAGGACCGAGAATATGACGAAAAAACTTGAAAAACGTGGAAAATTAAAAATTCACACTGAAGGACCCGTATATGGCGAGAAAACCTGAAAAAAGTAGATAATTAAAAATTCACACTGAAGGACCCCGAATATGGGGAGAAAACCTGAAATAGGTGGAAAATGAGAATAATCACACTGTAGGATCAAGAATTGAGAAAAAACATGAAAAAAGTCAAAAATGAGAAAATCACACTGTAGGATCAAGAATATGCTGAGAAACACTGAAAAACGTGGAAAATTAAAAATACATGCTGAAGGACCCAGAATATGGCGAGAAACCGTGAAAAAAGTAGAAAATTAAAAACTCACACTGGAGGATCCCAAATATGGCGAGAAAACCTGAAAAGAATAGAAAATTAAAAATTCACACTGAAGAACCCCGAATATGGCAAGAAAACCTGAAAAAAGTAGAAAATTAAAAACTTACACTGTCAGACCCAGAATATGGCAAGAAACCCTGAAAAAAGTAGAAAATTAAAAAGTCACAGTGAAGGACCCCAAATATGGCGAGAAAACCGGAAAAAGGTGGAAAATGAGAAAATCACACTGTAGGACTCAGAATTATGAAAAAACTTGAAAGACCTGGAAAAAGAGAAAATCACACTGCAGGACACAGAATATGCCGAGAAACCCGGAAAAACATGAAAATTAAAAATTCTAACTGTCGGACCTAGATTATGGCGAGAAATCAAAAAACAAGTGGAAAATTAAAATTTCACACTGTATTACCCAGAATATGCCGAGAAAGACTGAAAAATGTGGAAAATTAAAATTCACATAGAAGGACCTGGAATATGGCAAGAAAACCTGAAAAAGGTGGAATATGAGAATAATCACACTGTAGGACCCAGAATTGCGAAAAAACTTGAAAAACGTCGAAAATGAGAAAATCATACTGTAGGACCCAGAATATGCAGAGAAACCCTGAAAAACGTGAAAAATTAAACATACACGCTGTAGGACCCAGAATATGGCAATAAACCCTGAAAAAAGTAGAAAATTAAAAATTCAAACTGGAGTGACCTGCCCTGCAGGGAGCGCCATCTTGGCTCCGGGGCTCCACCGAACTTAGTCTGTACAGGTCAGAGTAAGGACCACAGAGGCAGACAGCTTCTGGGACAGGCAGGAGCCACAGAGCCACTGAGGCAGCACCCTTTTGGGGCTGCAGACATCCGGCATTCTCCCAGCCGGAGGACGGTGACCTGCCCACAGGGAGCGCCATCTTGGCTCCGGGACTCCACCGAACTTAGTCTGTACAGGTCAGAGTGAGGACCACAGAGGCAGACAGCTTCTGGGACAGGCAGGAGCCACAGAGCCACTGAGGCAGCACCCTTTTGGGGCCGCAGACATCCGGCACCCTCCCAGCCGGAGGACAGTGACCTGCCCTGCAGGGAGCACCATCTTTGCTCCTGGACTCCGCCGAACTCAGTCTGTACAGGTCAGAGTAAGGACCACAGAGGCAGACAGCTTCTGGGACAGGTGGGAGCCACAGAGCCGCTGAGGCAGCACCCTTTTGGGGCTGCAGACATCCGGCACCCTCCCAGCCGGAGGACAGTGACCTGCCCTGCAGGGAGCGCCATCTTGGCTCCGGGACTCCGCCGAACTTAGTCTGTACAGGTTAGAGTGAGGACCACAGAGGCAGACAGCTTCTGGGACAGGCGGGAGCCACAGAGCCTCTGAGACAGCACCCTTTTGGGGCCACAGACATCCGGCACCCTCCTAGCTGGAAGACAGTGGTCTGCCCTGCACAGGAGCCCTCTGCCTCAGGAGCAGGGAGCACATCTTGGATCCAGGACTCCACTGAACTTAGGAACTTAGTCTGCACAGCTGAGAGTGTGCACCACAGAAGCCTACAGCTTCTGTGACCTGCCAAAACAACACAGCATCTGGGAAAGGTCCTGTTTTCCGCCTTCTTCTTCGGCCAGGAGGAGGTCCAAACGCCGGATATCTGTACACCTTCCCTTTAAGAGGAAAGCTTGTCAGCAGGGAGTGCTCTAACCACTGAAACTCAGAGGAGAGAGCCTGTCTCCCAGGTCTGCTGACAGACGATACTCAGAATCACCAGAAGAACAACCTCTGAACAGAGACAACTATAACAACTCCAGAGATTACCAGATGGCGAGAGGTAAACGTAAGAATCTTACTAACAGAAACCAAGACCACTCACCATCATCAGGACCCAGCACTCCCACGTCGCCCAGTGCAGGGCACCCCAACACACCTGAAAAGCTAGACCTGGATTTAAAAGCATATCTCATGATGATGGTAGAGGACATCAAGAAGGACTTTAAAGAACTACAGGAGAACATGGCTAAAGAGTTACAAGTCCTTAAAGAAAAACAGGAAAACACAACCAAACTGGTAGAAGTCCTTAAAGAGAAACAGGAAAACACATCCAATCAGATGATGGAAATGAACAAAACCATACTAGACCTAAAAAGGGAAGTAGACACAATAAAGAAAACCCAAAATGAGGCAACACTGGAGATAGAAACCCTAGGAAAGAAATCTGGAACCATAGATACGAGCATCAGCAACAGAATACAAGAGATGGAAGAGAGAATCTCAGGTGCAGAAGATTGCATAGAGAACATCGGCACAACAATCAAGGAAAATGGAAAATGCAAAAAGATCCTAACTCAAAACATCCAGGAAATACAGGACACAATGAGAAGACCAAACCTACGGATAATAGGAGTGGATGAGAATGAAGATTTTCAACTCAAAGGACCAGCAAACATCTTCAACAAAATTATAGAAGAAAACTTCCCAAATCTAAAGAAAGAGATGCCCATGAACATACAAGAAGCCTACAGAACTCCAAATAGGCTGGACCAGAAAAGAAATACCTCCCGACACATAATAATCAGAACAACAAATGCACTAAATAAAGATAGAATACTAAAAGCAGTAAGAGAAAAAGGCCAAGTAACATATAAAGGCAAGCCTATCAGAATTACACCAGATTTTTCACCAGAGACTATGAAAGCCAGAAGATCCTGGACAGATGTTATACAGACACTAAAAGAACACTAATTCCAGCCCAGGCTACTATACCCAGCCAAACTCTCAATTAACATAGATGGAGAAACCAAAGTATTCCACGACAAAACCAAATTCACACATTATCTCTCCACGAATCCAGCCCTTCAAAGGATAATAACAGGAAAAAACCAATACAAGGACAGGAACCACGCCCTAGAAACAACAAGAAGGTAATCCCTCAACAAACCTAAAAGAAGACAGCCACAGAACAGAATGCCAACTTTAACAACAAAAATAACAGGAATCAACAATTACTTTTCCTTAATATCTCTTAATATCAATGGACTCAACTCCCCGATAAAAAGACATAGACTAACAAACTGGCTACACAAACAAGACCCAACATTTTGCTGCTTACAGGAAACTCATCTCAGAGAAAAAGATAGACACTACCTCAGAATGAAAGGCTGGAAAACAATTTTCCAAGCAAATGGTATGAAGAAACAAGCTGGAGTAGCCATTCTAATATCTGATAAGATTGACTTCCAACCCAAAGTCATCAAAAAAGACAGGGAGGGGCACTTCATATTCATCAAAGGTAAAATCCTCCAAGAGGAACTATCAATCCTGAATATCTATGCTCCAAATACAAAGCCAGCCTCATTCATTAAAGAAACTTTAGTAAATCTCAAAGCACACATTGCACCTCATACAATAATAGTGGGAGACTTCAACACACCACTTTCACCAATGGACAGATCATGGAAACAGAAACTAAACAGGGACACAGTGAAACTAACAGAAGTTATGGATCAAATGGATCTGGTAGATATCTACAGAACATTTTACCCTAAAACAAAAGGATACACCTTCTTCTCAGCACCTCATGGTACCTTCTCCAAAATTGACCATGTATGTGGGGCGCCACCCCACATCGTCGCCATTATAAGATGGCGCCGACATCGCCTGCCTCTGGAGATGAACAAGTGATCCGCGCATGTGCTGGCATTAACCGTTCATGGTGCCAGGTGCCCGCCTGACAACGTCACCTCGGGTGACAAGAATTTGGCCTATAGGGAATCGCCACGTCCGAGGCGAGAGAAATCTCCTATTTAAGGGAGGCGGTTTTCGGGCTTGGGGTCTCCGCCTTGAGAAGCTGATGCTCTCCCTCTCAAGACGCATTAAAGCTTGCCACAGAAGGATCCTGTTTGTGTGCCGCGTTGTTTCTTGCTGGCGGGAAAATTAGCGCGGGACATTTGGTGCCGAAAAACCCGGGAATTGTGACCAGACCATCGTCAGCACCTTCGGAGACCCCTCGGCGACGGGGAGGGTTCAGAACTGTGGCTAGACTACGCATCGGAAAGGTATGCCTGAACATGAACTCTTTTCTTTAACTCTTTCCCAGGCATTGGGTTTGTCCGGATTGTGGTTTGGATTTCCAGAGGCCATTATCATCGTTATTTTAGCTCTTCTACTCTTCCTCCTGGCCAGTTATATCTGTGAACATAGGCGGTGGTGTTAACAAGTTTCCAACAGCATATCAGTCCGTTGTAGATAAGCGGCATTGCACTCCATCGCGGTGCCAAATTAGTCTCTGGTAAATAAAAGAGCAGAAAGGCGAGCCGTACTTTCGGTTTCTCGCTGTTGCCGTAAGTCGGACGTAGATAAGCCGTGGGCCGCGCCAAGACATCTTTTTGATTCTAAAAGTGACTTAAGGCGGACGTAGATAAGCTGCGGTTACTTTTGACCCGTTATGGGGTCGTCACAGTCAATCCAAACATCACTTGAAAATCTCCTTAAGAAAAGAGACCTAAAGCTAGGGGACAAGGTTCTTAAGCACTTTGTTGAGGAGGTAGATAGAGTTGCCCCTTGGTATGCCGTTTCTGGCTCCTTGACCTTGGCCTCATGGAAAAAATTGGGGAAGGATCTTGATCTGTGCCCCGACTTACGTATGGGCACCAAAGCAGTTTGGAAGATGATCAAAAACTGCCTTGAGGATGAAACATGTGAGGAAGTCAGAAAAAAGGGACAAATAGCGTTGGAGACCGTTCAGGATGGCATGTCAGAATCTGAGCGTAGTGAGAGGATGGGTGCACGTGCACAAACTAGGAAGAGGATCCCAAAGAATAAAAGTGAAAAAGGACCTCCCAGGAAGCCTAAGAGGGCGGGAGAGAGGGGAACAAGCAGTATACCTGCCTCCCCACATGAGGAATCGGACTCCGAGGGAGTACCGATTTTTCAACCTATATTTAAGCCTGGGTTGTACCCAACCCAAGAGCTTGAAGCACTCAATATTCAAAGCTCTGAAGAGTCATCCGGAGCAGAGAGTGGGAGACTAGATACAGAGGAAGAGGAAGAACTTGATGAGGAAGCAACCAGATATGAGAGAGAGAGGTATTATCCTGATGAGAGGCCGTTAAATAAACGGACCTCTAAACCTGCCATTTCAACAAAACCTAATGCTTTACCCAGGAATCCCGTACAGACAGTTCCCTCTGCCCCACCACCTTATGAGATACGCCCTAAAGCTTTCTCATTGTTACCTGAAAAGGTGCATCACAAGCTCAGGCTCGCTTACCCTGTCTATGAGCAAGATGGTGGGAGAGTATATGCTCCTGTTGATTATAACCAAATAAAGGAGCTTGCAGAATCAGTTAGAAAGTTTGGAGCAAATGCCAGTTTTACTCTAATGCAGTTAGATCGACTGGCATTAACCGCCCTGACGCCCAGTGACTGGCAAACAGTGGCGAAAGCTGTGCTACCAAGTATGGGACAATACATGGAATGGAAGGCCCTATGGCATCAGGCGGCACAGGCCCAGGCTAGGACTAATGCCGCAGCCCTGACCCCAGAGCAAAGAGACTGGACCTTTGAACTCCTTACAGGACAGGGTCCTTATGCAGCAGATCAGGTCAATTATCATTGGGGAGCTTATGCCCAAATATCCAGTACTGCTATACGAGCATGGAAATCACTCAACCGTAAAGGAGAAACTAGTAATCAGCTCACCAAGATTATACAGGGACCTCAGGAACCATTCTCAGACTATGTGGCCAGGATGATGGAGGTAGCAGGAAAGATTTTCGGGGATCCTGATTGTGCCGGACCCTTTATAGAGCAATTAATCTTTGAACAAGCCACTCAGGAGTGCAGAAGTGCAATAGCGCCGAGGAAAAACAAGGGATTGTCAGAATGGCTTAGAATATGTAGAGAGATTGGTGGACCATTGAGTAACTCTGGGCTCGCCGCAGCCATTTTACAGGCACAAAGGCGACCTCCCCCTACAGGGGGCAGCAGTCGCACCTGCTTCAACTGTGGGAAATCAGGGCATCTCGCAAAAGATTGCCGGGCACCTAAGCAAAACCAGAGAACTCTTACCCTATGTTCCCGATGTGGAAAGGGTTACCATCCAGTCAGTCAATGCAGATCAACTAGAGACATTAAAGGCAACCTCCTCCCGCCTGCTATCCCTGTTAGACAGGAGCCAAAAAACGGGCCTGCGGGCCCCCGGCCCCGGGGCCCTCAAAAATACGGGACCCAATTCGCTGGGACCAGTTCCCTGAGCGAGGAGGCAGATCAAGCCAAGGCACAAGAATGGACTTGTGCGCCACCACCTCAATCTTATTAACACCTCAGATGGGGGTTCAACCTGTCCCTGCCATGCCCTTAGGGCCTCCCATACCGGACAACGCGGTGGGACTTATCATTGGCCGTGGTGCCCTTACCGCATGCGGACTAATAGTCCATCCAGGCATAACAGATAATCAACACATCCCAAATATGCAGATTCTATGCTCCAGCCCTCATGGTGTATTTTCTATTAAAAAAGGGGACAGGATTGCTCAGCTCCTCCTCCTCCCGCTGCTGGGAGAATTACCCCATCAAGATAAAAAACTTATGGGATCTTCAGAAATGGATTCGGCCTATTTGACATTGTCACTTGATTCGCGCCCGAAATTAATCCTTAACATAAATGGTAAAAATTTTGAGGGCATTCTTGACACCGGAGCTGATAAGAGTATTATTTCCACACATTGGTGGCCTAAAGCTTGGCCAGTGACAAAATCTTCTCATTCTTTACAAGGCCTGGGGTATCAATCCAGTCCAGACATTAGTACCAACCGGCTGGTCTGGACGTCACCAGAGGGTTTAAAAGGATGCTTTTCCCCCTACGTTCTACCCCTACCTGTAAATCTCTGGGGGAGAGATGTCATGACAGATTTAGGACTGACTCTGACCAATGATTATTCATTACGTCTTAGAGAAATGATGGAGAAAATGGGTTATCAAGAAGGCCAGGGTTTGGGACGCCATGAACAAGGCGAACCGCGCCCAATCTCACACAAGGCCAATAAGGACAGAGCAGGCCTGGGTTTTTCCTAGGCGCCACTGAGGCAGTACGACCTATACCATGGAAAACGGAGGATCCTGTGTGGGTTCCTCAGTGGCCGCTAACCTCCGAGAAATTGAGCGTTGTAACACAAATTATTGCAGAACAACTAAAACTCGGCCATATTGAACCCTCTACTTCCCCCTGGAACACCCCCATATTTGTAATAAAGAAAAAGTCTGGCAAATGGCGTCTGTTACATGATTTAAGAGCTATAAATGGACAGATGTCCCTGTTAGGGCCTGTACAGAGAGGATTACCTATGCTGTCCGCCCTTCCTAAGGGCTGGAACATCCTCATTATAGACATCAGAGATTGCTTTTTTTCCATACCGTTACACCCTGCGGATAGACCTCGCTTTGCCTTTAGTGTCCCCTCTATCAATCATACAGAGCCAGATAAGAGGTATCAATGGAGAGTCTTGCCCCAAGGGATGGCCAATAGCCCTACTATCTGCCAACTGTATGTAGACCAAGCACTCGCCCCGATAAAGAGACAATTTCCACAAATAGTGTCTATCCATTACATGGATGACGTCCTGCTTTGCCATAAGAATCCATCTGTACTGCAACAGGTTTTTCCTGTGTTACAGAAAACATTAGAGCAATGGGGGCTACATATAGCCACTGAAAAGGTGCAATTGGCAGACTCTGGACAGTTTCTAGGTTCTTTTATACAGCCCAACATTATTAAGCCACAAAAAATAGAAATCAGGATGAATAATTTACATACTTTAAATGACTTTCAAAAATTGTTGGGAGATATCAATTGGCTTAGACCTTTTTTAAAAATCCCTTCAACAGAATTGAAACCCCTGTTTGATATCTTGGAAGGGGATTCTCATATCACCTCTCCTAGAAAATTGAATCCTTTGGCAGTGGAGGCACTTAATAAAGTAGAAAAAGCAATAAGTCAAGCGCAGCTTGTTAGAATAGATTATTCCAAGCCGGTTTTGTTATGTATCTTGGACACTCGAGGCTTACCAACTGCTGTCATTTGGCAAGAGGGGCCCCTATGCTGGGTTCATCCACAAGCCTCCCCTGCAAAGATTATCGATTGGTATCCGGCCGCAGTAGCACAATTAGCATTAAAGGGATTAAAAATGACAATCAAATACTTCGGCCTTGAACCTAATATCATTGTCATTCCCTATACCCCTAATCAAATACAGGTGTTAGCTGCTGCTTCTAATGATTGGTCCATTCTATGTGTCACATTTAGTGGAAAATTTGATAATCATTATCCAAAGCACCCATTGTTACACTTTGCCCTGACCCATCCATTAGTTTTTCCCAAAGTAACAAGTCATTCCCCACTTAAAAATGGTCTTGTAATTTATACAGATGGCTCCAAAACCGGGCAAGGGGCCTATGTAGTTAATAACATTACCCATATCAGACAATATTCGGAGGTTTCCCCTCAAATTGTTGAGTGTTTGATAGTATTAGAAGTTTTACAGCAATTTGATTGCCCGCTCAATATTATTTCTGATTCCTTGTATGTGGTTAATGCAGTTTGCCTGCTAGAAACTGCGGGCCTAATAAAACCTTCTAGTAGGGTAGCACAAACCTTTGAACAGATTAGAAACCTTCTATTACAAAGAAAACATCCCTTTTATATCGTACATATGAGAGCCCATTCTGGACTCCCTGGCCCCATGACAGAGGGTAATGAGCTGGCAGATCAGGCTACGTGACTTGTGGCCACAGCACTATCCTCACCACTAGAGGCCGCCAAAAATTTTCATAGTAAGTTTCATGTTACCTCTGAAACACTTCGCCGGCGCTTCTCTTTAACAAGGAAAGAAGCCCGCGAGATAGTCACACAGTGCCAAAACTGTTGTCAGTTTCTGCCCACACCTCATTATGGTGTCAATCCGAGGGGACTCTCCCCCCTACAAGTTTGGCAGATGGATGTCACTCATATTGCATCTTTTGGTAAGACGCAATACGTTCATGTGTCTATTGACACTTGTTCTGGTGTGTTATTTGCAACTCCACTTTCAGGAGAAAGGACATCTCATGTAATTCAACATTGCCTCGAGGCCTGGAGTGCCTGGGGTAGACCAAAATGTCTTAAGACAGACAATGGACCTGCTTATACCTCAAATAAATTCAAACAATTCTGTGCACAAATGCAGGTGACCCATATCACTGGACTTCCTTATAACCCTCAAGGACAAGGCATCATTGAAAGAGCTCATCGAACGCTCAAATCCTATTTATTTAAACAGAAAGGGGGAGCGATAACAGAGTTGCCCCCTGGCCCAAGAGTGGCACTATCCATGGCACTCTTTACTCTAAATTTCTTAAACCTGGACGATGCAGGAAGGAGCGCTGCAGAGCGCCACTGCTCGGAACCAAAGAGACCAAAAGAATTGGTAAAATGGAAGGATGTGTTAACAAATCAATGGAAAGGCCCGGATCCTATCCTAATAAGATCCAGGGGAGCTGTTTGTGTCTTTCCACAGAGTGAACAAAATCCTTTTTGGATCCCGGAGCGGCTAACACGAAGTATAAACCAAGAAGATGATCATTCTCCTGACCTTTCTGTGGATAACCCTAGCGCCAACGATAAGGACACATGAGTTTCGATGGGGAATCATGTCAACCTTCCCACTTCCAATGCCGGTGATGTATAACGCCCAAGTTTTCCCTCGCTTGTTTACTACTGATAAAGAATTAGGCCTTCCGTTTTTGCCCTGGGATTCTCAAATAGAACGAGTAGTGGATAATAGAACTCACTACCTTCTGGGTAGCCTATGCTTTAGCATCAATGGGACGGTGCCCAGTTATATTGGGTTACATACTCAATCTATGTCAAATATTATTAATGGATGGACAAATGCTACACATTGGGGCGGGAATTTTACAGAATTATTTGGAACCTGGCCCCGGGCTAATTATTCTGAAGGTCTCAGACAACCAAAGTTGGCCCCGTTCTGCCATGCAAAGGAGGACTCACATTCCCCTTTGCCTTGGTCAGGATGCCAATCTCGTATGGTGGGAAAAATTAGAGATTATTTTTCCATTTCCCCACCCTTATTAGATAACACAGGAAATGTTGTAAGCATCAATGAAGAAGAAAACTTGGGTTCTTCGGGGAGCCCTTTTGACCTTTGGATCTTGTGTGGCATTAATGGTAGTTGCACAGACTTGTCTCCTGTATCCATGCTTCTGGGAGGGAAGGTAGAGAAGGGAAGTCTGAGCTTCCCCTTAAATAAATCCAATAAGCATGGCATTCGGAGCACAATAATCCGCAAACCTATTATATCCTATTCCCCCGCACCAATATGCGTATGGCCCCCTTTTCTTTAGATTGTTAGTAATGCTTCCTTGCCAAGTAATTCCGATAAGCTTGATTGTATGATGCAGCCATGTTATTATGTTCTGTGCTGGAATGCTTCTGAGTTCCCCTTGGCCCTGGTAGCACGCCTGCCCCGATTTGTGCCTGTTCCTGTGGAGGCCCCAAGTTCAATGGCATTATTCAGAGAAAGGAGAGATTTTGGAATTTCTGCCGTAATTGTGGGCATCATCGCAGCCACCGCTGTAACATCATCGGTTAATGCTTCGGCCTTGACCCTTTCGGGCACGGTGCAGTCGGCTGCCACCATAAATAAATTGTCCTCTACGGTGACCACGGCCATGGAGGCTGGACATCTAGCTTATACCCAGATTCAAGGCAGGTTATTGCTAGTGAATCAACGCATAGATTTAGTCCAAGAGCAATTAGATGTTTTGTGGCAAGTTGCCCAATTAGGGTGCGAAAGAAGATTGCCAGGTCTTTGTGTGACCTCTGTACAGTATGACAATTTCACACGGGCTGCTAATCTTTCTAAAGCTTTATCCCAGCATTTGTTACAGAATTGGACAGTTGAATTTGACCAGACCCTGCGGGAACTCCGAACAGCGATATTACAAATCAACTCCACCCGCCTAGACCTGTCCCTCACCAAAGGCCTCGCCTCCTGGATTTCTTCAGCATTTTCTTATTTTAAAGAGTGGGTGGGGGTGGGAATGTTTGGAGCATTTTTCTGCCTCGGACTGGGCTTTATGCTTTGGCTAATTTGCAAAATTTATAGTAAAAACAAGAGAGAAAAAATTATGATAACTCAGGCACTCATGGCCTTAGAGCATGGAAGGTCAGCGGAAGTCTGGCTTGCGGCACTAAAACGGCAGTAGATGTTAGCAGCCGGTCGCCGGCCAGGCAGCTCTTGCACCCTCAGCATCTCTATGCGTCGCACGAGGATGAGTGCCCGGTTTGAGCAGCCCATGAGGGTTGTTGAGCTAAGCATCGCACAGAGAGATACCCCCGCTCTCTCTGGGAAGCATGCCGTCTTGAAAAGGGTTGCCTGTCCTAGTGTCCCTTCCTCAAGAAAAACGACAGAGAGATCGGTCAGGAGTATGTCGGGTCCCACCTAGAGCCTAGACAAGACCCCTGCACATATCTTTTGTTTTTAAATTATCTTTGGGGATTCGGCCTCTACTTCCGCCCTCCTTGAATGGGTGGCTGGTTTGCCTTTGTATAGAAAAGGGGGAGATGTGGGGTGCCACCCCACATCGTCGCCATTATAAGATGGCGCCGACATCGCCTGCCTCTGGAGATGAACAAGTGATCCGCGCATGTGCTGGCATTAACCGTTCATGGTGCCAGGTGCCTGCCTGACAACGTCACCTCGGGTGACAAGAATTTGGCCTATAGGGAATCGCCACGTCCGAGGCGAGAGAAATCTCCTATTTAAGGGAGGCGGTTTTCGGGCTTGGGGTCTCCGCCTTGAGAAGCTGATGCTCTCCCTCTCAAGACGCATTAAAGCTTGCCACAGAAGGATCCTGTTTGTGTGCCGCGTTGTTTCTTGCTGGCGGGAAAATTAGCGCGGGACACATGTAATTGGGCACAAAACAGGACTCAACAGATACAAAAATATTGAAATTGTCCCATGCATCCTATCAGATCACCATGGACTAAGGCTGATCTTCAATAACAAAATAAATAATAGAAAGCCAACATTCACGTGGAAACTGAACAACACTCTTCTCAATGATACCTTGGTCAAGGAAGGAATAAAGAAAGAAATCAAGGACTTTTTAGAGTTCAATGAAAATGAAGCCACAACATACCCAAACTTATGGGACGCAATGAAAGCATTTCTAAGAGGAAAACTCATAGCTCTGAGTGCCTCCAAAAAGAAACTAGAAAGAGCACACATTAGCAGCTTGACAACACACCTAAAAGCACTAGAACAAAAGGAAGCAAATTCACCCAAGAGGAGTAGACGGCAGGAAATAATCAAACTCAGGGGCGAAATCAATCAAGTGGAAACAAGAAGAACTATTCAAAGAATCAACCAATCAAGGAGCTGGTTCTTTGAGAAAATCAACAAGATAGATAAAACCTTAGCCAGACTCACTAGAGGGCACAGGGAAAGTATTCTAATTAACAAAATCAGGAATGAAAAAGAAGACATAACAACAGATCCTGAAGACATCCAAAACACCATCAGATCCTTCTACCAAAGGCTATACTCAACAAAACTGGAGAACCTGGATGAAATGGAGAAGTTCCTAGACAGATACCAGGTACCAAAGTTGAACCAAGATCAGGTTAATGATCTAAACAGCCCTATATCCCCCAAAGAAATAGAAGCAGTCATTAATAGTCTCCCAACCAAAAAAAGCCCAGGACCAGATGGGTTTAGTGCAGAGTTCTATCAGACCTTCAAAGAAGATCTAATCCCAGTTCTTCACAAACTATTCCACAAAATAGAAACAGAAGGTACTCTACCCAACTCATTCTATGAAGCCACAATTACTCTGATACCTAAACCACAAAAAGACCCAACAAAGATAGAAAACTTCAGACCAATATCCCTTATGAATATTGATGCAAAAATCCTCAATAAAGTTCTTGCTAACCGAATCCAAGAACACATCAAAACAATCATCCATCCTGACCAAGTAGGTTTCATCCCAGGGATGCAGGGATGGTTCAATATACGGAAATCCATCAATGTAATCCAGTATATAAACAAACTCAAAGACAAAAACCACATGGTCATCTCGTTAGATGCAGAAAAAGCATTTGACAAGATCCGACACCCATTCATGATAAAAGTCTTGGAAAGATCAGGAATTCAAGGCCCATACCTAAACATGATAAAAGCAATCTACAGCAAACCAGTAGCCAACATCAAAGTAAATGGTGAGAAGCTTGAAGCAATCCTTCTAAAATCAGGGACCAGACAAGGCTGTCCACTTTCTCCATACCTATTCAACATAGTACTTGAAGTCCTAGCCAGAGCAATTCGACAACAAAAGGAAATCAAAGGGATACAAATTGGAAAAGATGAAGTCAAAATATCACTTTTTGCAGATGATATGATAGTATATATAAGTGACCCTAAAAATTCGACCAGAGAACTCCTAAACCTGATAAACAGCTTCGGTGAAGTAGCTGGATATAAAATTAACTCAAACAAATCAATGGCCTTTCTCTACACAAAGAATAAACAGGCTGAGAAAGAAATTAGGGAAACAACACCCTTCTCAATACTCACAAATAACATAAAATATCTTGGCGTGACTCTAACTAAGGAAGTGAAAGATCTGTATAATAAGAACTTCAAGTCTCTGAAGAAAGAAATTCTAGAAGATCTCAGAAGATGGAAAGATCTTCCATGCTCATGGATTGGCAGGATCAACATTTTAAAAATGGCTATCTTGCCAAAAGCAATCTACAGATTCAATGCAATCCCCATCAAAATTCCAACTCAATTCTTCAACGAATTAGAAAGTGCAATCTGCAAATTCATCTGGAATAACAAAAAACCTAGGATAGCAAAAACTCTTCTCAAGGATAAAAGAACCTCTGGTGGAATCACCATGCCAGACCTAAAGCTTTACTACAGAGCAATTGTGATAAAAACTGCGTGGTACTGGTATAGTGACAGACAAATAGACCAATGGAATAGAATTGAAGACCCAGAAATGAACCCACACACCTACGGTCACTTGATCTTCGACAAGGGAGCTAAAAACATCCAGTGGAAGAAAGACAACATTTTCAACAAATGGTGCTGGCACAACTGGTTGTTATCATGTAGAAGAATGCGAATCGATCCATTCCTATCTCCTTGTACTAAGGTCAAGTCTAAGTGGATCAAGGAACTTCACATAAAACCAGAGACACTGAAACTTATAGAGGAGAAAGTGGGGAAAAGCCTTGAAGATATGGGCACAGGGGAAAAATTCTTGAATAGAACAGCAATGGCTTGTGCTGTAAGATCAAGAATTGACAAGTGGGACCTCATGAAACTGCAAAGCTTCTGCAAGGCAAAAGACACCATCAATAAGACAAAAAAACCACCAACAGATTGGGAAAGGATCTTTACCTATCCTAAATCAGATAAGGGTCTAATATCCAATATATATAAGGAACTCAAGAAGGTGGACTCCAGAAAGTCAAATAACCCCATTAAAAAATGGGGCTAAGAATTGAACAAAGAATTCTCACCTGAAGAATACCAAATGGCAGAGAAGCACCTGAAAAAATGTTCAACATCCTTAATCATCAGGGAAATGCAAATCAAAACAACCCTGAGATTCCACCTCACACCAGTCAGAATGGCTAAGATCAAAAATTCAGGTGACAGCAGATGCTGGCGGGGATGTGGAGAAAGAGGAACACTCCTCCATTGTTGGTGGGATTGCAAGCTTGTACAACCACTCTGGAAATCAGTCTGGCGGTTACTCAGAAAATTGGACATAGTACTACCGGAGGATCCAGCAATATCTCTTCTGGGCATATATCCAGAAGATGTCCCAACCAGTAAGAAGGACACATGCTCCACCCTGTTCATAGCAGCCCTATTTATAATAGCCAGAAGCTGGAAAGAACCCAGATGTCCCTCAACAGAGGAATGGATACAGAAATTATGGTACATTTACACAATGGAGTACTATTCAGCTATTAAAAAGAATGAATTTATGAAATTCCTAGCCAAATGGATGGACCTGGAGGGCATCATCTTGAGTGAGGTAACAGAATCACAAAGGAACTCACACAATATGTATTCACTGATAAGTGGATATTAGCCCAAAACTTAGGATACCCAAGATATAAGATACAATTTGCTAAACGCATGAAACTCAAGAAGAATGAAGACCAAAATGTGGACACTGTGCCCCTTCTTAGAATTGGGAACAAAACACCCAGGGAAGGAGTTACAGAGACAAAGTTCGGAGCTGTGATGAAAGGATGGACCATCTAGAGACTGCCATATCCAGGGATCCATCCCATAATCAGCTTCTAAACGCTGACACCATTGCATACACTAGCAAGATTTTGCTGAAAGGACCCAAAGATAGCTGTCTCATGTGAGACTATGCAGGGGCCTAGCAAACACAGGAGTGGATGCTCACAGTCAGCTATTGGATGTAGCACAGGGCTCCCAATGGAGAAGCTAGAGAAAGTACCCAAGGAGCTAAAGGGATCTGCAACCCTATAGTTGGAACAACATGATGAACTAACCAGTACCCCGGAGCTCTTGTCTCTAGCTGCATATGTATCGAAAGATGGCCTAGTCGGCCATCACTGGAAAGAGAGGCCCATTGGACTTGCAAACTTTATATGCCCCAATATAGGGGAATGCCAGGGCCAAAAGAATGGGAATGGGAGGGTAGGGAAGTGGGGGGCGGTATGGGGGACTTTTGGGATAGCATTGGAAATGTAATTGAGGAAAATATGTAATAAAAAAAAAAACTCAAACTGAAGGACCCAGAATATGGCGAGAAAACCTGAAAAAGTTGGAAAATGTGAAAATCACACCTTAGGACCCAGAATTGCGAAAAAACTTGAAATAAGGGGAAAATGAGAAAATCACACTGTAGGACCCAGAATATGACGAGAAACCCTGAAAAACAACGAAAATTAAAAATACACGCTGTAGGACCCAGAATATGGCAAGAAACCCTGAAAAAAAGTAGATAATAAAAACTCACACTGAAGGACACAGAATATGGCGAGAAACACTGAAAAATTAGAAAGGTAAAAAATATGGCCAGAAAACCTTAAAAAGTTGTAAAATGAGAAAATCACACTGTAGGACTGAGAATTACGAAAAATCTAGAAAAACGTGGAAGATGAGAAAATCACACTGCAGGACCCAGAATATGCCAAGAAACCCTGAAAAACGTGAAAATTAAAAATTCACACTGTCGGACACAGAATATGGCGAGAAACCATCAAAAAAGTTGAAAATTTAAAACTCACACTGAATTACCCAGAATATGGCGAGAAATACTGAAACACATGGAAAATGAAAAATTCACACTGAAGGTCCCGGAATATGACAAGGAAACCTGAAAAACGTGAAAATGAGAAAATCACACTGTAGGACCCTGAATATGACGAAAAAACCTGAAAAACCTGGAAAATGAGAAAATCACACTGCAGAACACAGATAATGCCAAGAAACCCTGAAAAACGTGGATAATTAAAAATTTACACTGAAGGTCCCAGAATATGGCAGGGAAATTTGAAAAACGTGGAAATGAGAAAATCACACTGTAGGACCCAGAATATGACGAAAAAACCTGAAAAACGTGGAAAATTAAAAATTCACACTGAAGGACCTACAATATGGCAGAAAACCTGAAAAACAAAGAAAATTTAAAAATCACAATGAAGGACCCAGAATATGGAGAGAAAACCTGAAAAAACTAGAAAATTGAATATTCACACTGAAGGACCCCGAATATGGCGAGAAAACCTGAAAAAGGTGGAAAATGAGAAAATCACACTGCAGGACCCAGAATATGCCTAGAAACCCTGAAAAATGTGGAAAATTAAAAATTCACTCTTTAGGATCCATAATATGGCGAGAAACACTGAAAAACGTGGAAAATTAAAAGTTCACACTGAAGGACCCGGAATATGGCAGGAAAACCTGAAAAACGAGGAAAATTCAAAACACACACTGTAGTAACCAGAATTTGGCGAGAAAACCTGAAAAAGTTGGAAAATGAGAAAATCACACTGTAGGACCTAGAATATGAAGAAAAAACTTGAAAAACGTGGAAAATTAAAAATACACCATGTAGGACACAGAATATGTCGAGAAACCCTGAAAAATTAGAAAATTAAAAACTCACACTTAAGGACCCCAAATATGGCGAGAGAACCTGAAAAAAATAGAAAAATAAAAATTCACACTGAAGGACCCAGAATTGCGAAAAAAAACTTGAAATCGTGGAAAATGAGAAAATCACACTGTAGGACCAAGAATATGCCAAAAAACCCTGAAAACGTGGAAAATTAAAAATACACGCTGTAGGACCCAGAATATGGCGAGAAACCCTGAAAAAAATATAAAATTACAAATTCACACTGAAGGACCCCAAATATGGCTAGAAAACCTGAAAAAGTTGAAAATGAGAAAATCACACTGCAGGACCCAGAATATGCCGAGAAACTCTGAAAAATGTGAAAATTAAAAATTCACACTCTTGGACACAGAATATGGCGAGAAATACTGAAAAACGTGGAAAATTAAAAATTCACACTGAAGGACCTGGAATATGGCAAGAAAACCTCAAAAACGTGGAAATGAGAAAATCACACTGTAGGTCCAAGAATATGACAGAAAAACCTGAAAATGGTGGAAAATGAGAATAATCACACTGTAGGCCCCAGATTTGAAAAAAAAGTTGAAAAACGTCGAAAATGAGAAAATCACTCTGTAGGACCCAGAATATGCCGAGAAACCCTGAAAAACGTGAAAATTAAAAATTCACACTCTCAGACCCAGAATATTCTGAGAAACCCTGAAAAACGTGGAAAATTAAAAATACATGCTGTAGGACCCAGAATATGGCGAGAAACCCTGAAAACTTAGAAAAGTAAAAAATCAATGAAGGACCCCAATTACGGCGAGAAAACCTGAAAAAGGTGGAAAATGAGAAAATCACACTGTAGGACCCAGTATTATGAAAAAACTTGAAAAACGTGGAAAATGTGAAAATCACACTGTAGGACCCAGAATATGCCGAGAAGCTCTAAAAACGTGGAAAATTAAAAATACACGCTGTAGGACACAGAATATGGTGAGAAACCCTGAAAAAAGAAGAAAATTAAACCTCACACTGAAGGACCCCAAATATGGCGATTAAACCTGAAAAAGGTGGAAAATGAGAAAATCACACTGTAGGACCCAGAATTATGAAAAAAAAAAACTTGAAAAATGTGGAAAATGTGAAAATCACACAGTAGAACAGAGAATATGCGGAGAAACCCTGAAAACGTGGAAAATTAAAAATACACGCTGTAGAACCCAGAATATGGCGAGAAAACCTGAGAAAAGTAGAAAATTACATACTCACATTGAAGGACCCCAAATTTGGGAGAAAACCTGATAAAGGTGGAAAATGAGAAAATCACACTGTAGGACCCAGAATTATGAAAAAAACTTGAAAAACGTGGAAAATGTGAAAATCACACAGTAGGACAGAGAATATGCGGAGAAACCCTGAAAACGTGGAAAATTAAAAATACACACTGTAGAACACAGAATATGGCGAGAAAACCTGAGAAAAGTAGAAAATTACATACTCACATTGAAGGACCCCAAATTTGGGAGAAAACCTGATAAAGGTGGAAAATGAGAAAATCACACTGTAGCACCCAGAATTACAAAAAAAAGTGAAAAACGTGGAAAATGAGAAAATCACACTGCAGAACACAGGTAATGCTGAGAAACCCTGAAAAACGTGGAAATGAGAAAATCACACTGTAGGACCCAGAATTGGGAAAAAACTTGAAAAACTTGTAAAATGAGAAAATCACACTGTAGGACCCAGAATATGGCGAGAAACCCCGAAAAACATGGAAAATTAAATATAAACGCTGTAGGACCCAGAATAAGGCAAGAAACCCTGTAAAAGTAGATAATTAAAAACTCACACTGAAAGACCTGGAATATGGCGACAAAACCAGAAAAACATGGAAAATTAATAACTCACACTCAAGGATTTGGAATATAGGGAGAAATCCTTAAAAATGTGGAAAAAACTCACTCATAAAGACCTGGAATATGGCCAGAAACCCTGAAAAATGTGGAAGGACATAGAATATGGCGAGATACCTTAAAAAAGGTAGAAAATTTAAAAATCACACTGTAGGACCCAAAATATGTTGAGAAACCCTGAAAAACGTGGAAAATTAAAAACTCACACTGAAGGACCTTGAATATGATGACAAACCCTGAAAAAAGTGGAAAATTAAAAATTCCCACTTAAGGACATAGAATATGGCAAGAAACCCTGAAAAAGTTGGAAAAACAGAAATTCCCACTGTAGGAACCAAAATTGCGAAAATAACTGGAAAAGGGGGGAAAAAGAGAAAACCATACTGTAAGACCTAGAATATGCGAGAAAACCCTGAAAAACGTGAAAATTAAAAATTCACAAGGTCAGACCTAGAACATGGAGAGAAACCATGAAAAAAGTGGAAAATTAAAAATTCACACTGTATTACGCAGAATATGGGGAGAAACACTGAAAAATGTGGAAAATTAAAAATTTACACTAAAGGACCTGGAATATGGCACAAAAACCTGAAAAACGTGGAAATGAGAAAATCACACTGTAGGACCCAGAATATGACAAAAACACCAAAAAACATGGAAAATTAAAAATTCACACTGAAGGACCCGGAATATGGCTAGAAAACCAGAAAAAAGAGGAAAATAAAAACTCACACTGAAGGACCCGGAATATGTCTAGAAAACCTGAAAAAAGAGGAAAATTAAAACCTCACACTGAAGGATCCCGAATATGGCGAGAAAACCTGAAAAAGTTTAAAAATGATAATAATCACACTGTAGGACCCAGAGTTGCGAAAAAATTTGAAAAACGTCCTAAATGAGAAAATCACACTGTAGGACCCAGAATATGGCGAGAAACCCTGAAAAAAGTAGAAAATTAAAAACTCACACTGAAGGACCCCGAATATGGCGAGAAAACCTGAAAAAGGTGGAAAATGAGATAATCACACTGTAAAACCCAGAACATGCCACGACACGCTGAAAAACGTCAAAAATTAAAAATATACACTGTAGGACCCAGAATATGGCGAGAAAACCAGAAAAAATTAGAAAATTAAAAACTCACACTGAAGGACCCCAAATATGGCGAGGAACCCTGAAAAAGGTGGAAAATGAGAAATCACAGTGTAGGACCTAGATTAACGAAAAAACTTGAAAAACATCGAAAATGAGAAAATCACAGTGGAGGACCCAGAATATGCCTAGAAACCCTGAATACATGAAAATTAAAAATTCACACTGTATTACCCAGAATATGGCAAGAAATACTGAAAAACCTGAAAAATTAAAAAGTCACACTGAAGGACCTGGAATATGGCAAGAAAACCTGAAAAACGTGGAACTGATAAAATCACACTGTAAGACCCAGAATATGACGAAAAAACCTGAAAAATGTGGAAAATTAAATATTGACACTGAAAGACCTGGAATATGGCAAGAAAACCTGAAAAACATGGAAATGAGAAAATCACACTGTAAAACCCAGAATATAACGAAAAAACATGAAAAACGTGGAAAATAAAAAATTCACACTGAAGGACCCCGAATATGGCGAGAAAACCTGAAAAAGGTGGAAAATGAGAATAATCACACTGTAGGACCCATAATTGCGATAAAACATGAAAAACTATGAAAATGAGAAAATCAAACTATAGGACACAGAATATGCCTAGGAACCATGAAAAAGTGGAAAATTAAAAATACACACTGCAGGACCCAGAATATGGCGAGAAACCCTGAAAGAATAGAAAAATAAAATCTCACACTGAAGGACCCCGAATATGGCGAGAAAAACTGAAAAAAGTAGAAAATTAAAAATTCACACTGAATGACCCCGAAAATGAAGATAAAACCTGAAAAAGGTGAAAAATGAGAATAATCACACTGTAGGACCCAGAATATGCCGAGAAACCCTGAAAATGTGGAAAATTAAAAATACACACTGTAGAACCCAATTTTGGCAAGAAACCCTGAAAAAAGTAGAAAATTACAAACTGACACTTAAGGACCCCTAATAAGGCAAGAAAACCTAAAAAATGTGGAAAATGAGAAAATCACAATGTAGGACCCAGAATTACAAAAAAAATTAAAAAACGTGGAAAATGTAAAAATCACACTGCAGGACCCAGAATATGGCGAGAAACACTGAAAAAGGTGAAAATTAAAAATTCACAATGTATTACCCAGAATATGGCAAGAAATACTGAAAAATGTGGAAAATTAAAAATTCACACTGAAGGACCTGGAATTTAGCAAGAATATCTGAAAAACCTGAAAATGAGAAAATCAAGCTGTAGGACCCAGAATATGACGAAAAAACATGAAAAACATGGAAAATTAAAAATTCACACTGAAGGACCCAGAATACGGCAAGAAAACCTGAAAAATGAGGAACATTAAAAACCTCACAATGAAGGACCCCCTATATGGAGAGAAAACCTGAAAAAAGAAGAAAATTAAAAATTCACACTGAAGGACCCCGAAAAAGAAGATAAAACCTGAAAAAAGTGGAAAATGAGAATAATCACACTGTAGGACCCAGAATATGCTGAGAAACCCTGAAAACCGTGGAAAATTAAAGATACACTCTATAGGACCCAGAATATGGTGAGAAACCCTGAAAAAAGTAGAAAATTAAAAACTCACACTGAAGGACCCCAAATATGGCGAGAAAACATGAAAAAGGTGGAAAATGAGAATAATCACACTGTAGGACCCAAAATTGCGATAAAACTTGAAAAACGACGAAAATGAGAAAATCAAACTGGAGCACCCAGAATATGCTGAGAAATCCTGAAAGAGTAGAAAATTAAAAACTCACACTGAAGGACCCCGAATATGGCTAGAAAAACTGAAAAAAGTTGAAAATGAAAAATTCACACTGAAGAACCCCGAATATGGCAAAAAACCTGAAAAAAGTAGAAAATTAAAAACTCACACTGAAGGACCTGTAATATGGCAAGAAAACCTGAAAAACGTGAAAATGAGAAAATCACACTGTAGGACCCAGAATATGACGAAAAAACCTGAAAAAAGGGAAAATTAAAAATTCACACTAAAGGACCTGGATTATGGCGAGAAAACCTGAAATTTTCACGTTTTTCAAGTTTTCTCGGCATATTCTGGGTTCTGCAGTGTGAATTTCTCATTTTCCACGTTTTTCAAGTTTTTTCGTAATTATGGGTCCTTCAGTGTGATTTTCTCATTTTCCACCTTCTTCAGGTTTTCTCCCTGTATTTCTGGTCCTTCAGTGTGAGATTTTCATTTTCTACTCTTTCAGGGTTTCTTGCTATATTCTGGATACTACAGTGTGTATTTTTAATTTTCCACGTTTTTCAGGATTTCTAGGCATATTCTGTGTCCTACAGTTTTATTTTCTCATTTTCGACGTTTTTCAAGTTTTATCACAATTCTGGGTCCTACAGTGTGATTATTCTCATTTTTCACCTTTTCCAGGTTTTCTCGCAATATTCGGGGTCCTTCAGTGTAAGTTTATAATTTTTTACATTTTTCATGGTTTCTTGCCATATTCTGTGTCCTACAGCGTGTATTTTTAATTTTCTAAACTTTTCATGATTTCTCGCCATATTCGGGATCCTTTAGTGTGAATTTTTAATTTTCGTCTTTTTTCAGGTTATCTCACCATATTTAGGGTCCTTCAGTGTAAAATTTTAATTTTCCACTTTTTTCAGGTTTTTTCATCATATTCTTGGTCTTACATGGTGATTTTCTCATTTCCACATTTTTCAGTATTTCTCGCCATATTCTGGGTAATACCGTGTGAATTTTTCTTTTTTCCACTTCTGTAATGGTTTCTCGCCATAATCTGGCTCTGACAGTGTGAATTCTTAATATTCACGTTTTTAATATTTTAATATTTAATTTTAAACCTTTTTAAGTTTTTTTCATCATATTCTGGGTCTTACAGTGTGATTTTCTCATTTCCACTTTTTTCAGTATTCCTCGCCATATTCTGGGTAATACAGAATTGTAGGACCCAGAAATGCGAAAAAACATGAAAAAACGTCGAAAATGAGAAAATCACAGTGTAGGATCAAGAATATGCCAAGAAAACCTGAAAAACGTGGAAAATTAAAAATAAATGCTGTAGGACCCAGAATATGGCGAGAAACCCTGAAAAAAGTAGAAAATTAAAAACTCACACTGGAGGATCCCAAATATGGCGAAAAAACCTGAAAAAAATAGAAAATTAATAATTCACACTGAAGGACCCCGAATATGAAGAGAAAACCTGAAAAGGGGGGAAAATGAGAAAATCACACTGTAGGACCCAGAATATGACGAAAAAAACTTAAAAAGGTTTAAAATTAAAAATTCAAACTGTAGGACCCAGAATATGGTGAGAAATCATGAAAAAAGTGGGAAATTAAAAATTCACACTGAAGGACCTGGAATATGGCAAGAAAACCTGAAAAATGTGGAAAATAAAAAATTCACAATGTAGGACCAAGAATATGCAGAGAAAACCTGAAAAAGGTGGAAAATGGGAAAATCACACAATAGGACCCAGAATATGGAGAGTAACCCTGAAAAACGTGGAAAATTAAAAATACACGCTGTAGGATCAAGAATATGGCGAAAAACCCTGAAAAAAAATAGTCAATTAAAAACTCACACTGAAGAACCAGGAATATGGTGAGAAAACCTGATAAAGGTGGAACATGAGAAAAATCACACTGTAGGACACAGAATTACAAAAAAAAAAAATTGAAAAACTTGGAATAGAGAAAATCACACTGTAGGACCCAGAATATGAACGAAAAAAATTAAAAACATGGAAAAATAAAAATTTACACTTTAGGACCAGAATATGGCAAGAAACATTGAAAAATGTTGAAAATTAAAAATTCACAATTTAGGACCCAGAATATGGCGAGAAACCCTGAAAAACATGGAAAATTAAATATTCACTCTATAGGACCAAGAATATGCCAACAAACACTGAACTAATTGGAAAATTAAAAATTAACACTGTAGGACCCAGAATATAGCGAGAAACCCTGAAAAACGTGGAAAATTAAAAATTCACACTTAAGGACCCAGAATATGCCGAGAAAAATTGAAAAAGTTGTAAAATGAGAATGTCACACATTAGAACCCAGAATATGACGAAAAAAACCTAAAAACAAGTGGAAAATTAAAAATTCACACTGTAGGACCAAGACTATGGCTAGAAAACCTGAAACACGAGGAAAATTTAAAATTCACAGTTTAGGAAGCAGAATATGGCGAGAAACCCTGAAATAAGTATAAAATTAAATAGTCACACTATAGGACTCCGAATATTGTGAGAAAACCTGAAAAAGGTAGAAAATGAGAAAATCACACTGTAGGACCCAGAATATGGCGAGAAAGACTGAAAAACGTGGAAAATTAAAAATTCACACTGTAGGAACAGAATGTGATAAGAAACCTTGAAAAAACGTGGAAAATAAAAAATTCCCAATGTAGGACCCAGAATACCCGAGAAAACATGAAAAAGGTGGAAAATGAGAAAATCACACTCTAGGACCCAGAGTATGACGAAAAAAACTTAAAAATATGGAAAATTAAAAATTCACAATGTTGGACGCAGAATATGGCGAGACACCCTGAAAAAAGTAGAAAATTAAAAACTCTCACTGAAGGACCCAGAAAATGCCGAGAAAACCTGAAAAACTTTGAAAAAGAGAAATCACACTGTAGGACCCAGAATATGGCAAGAAACACTGAAAATCGAGGAAAACTTAAAATTCACACTGTAGGACTCAGAATATGGCAAGAAACCCTGAAAAAAGTAGAAAATTTAAAACTCACACTGAAGGACCCCGAATATGCCGAGAAAACCTGAAAAATGTGCAAAATGAGAAAATCACACTATAGGACTCAGAATATGACGAAAAAACCTTAAAATCGTGGAAAATTGAAAATTCACACTGTAGGACCCAGAATATGCCGAGAAAACCTGAAAAACGTGGAAAATTTAAAATTCACACTGTAGGACTCAGAATATGGAGAGAAAACCTGAAAAAAGTAGAAAATTAAAAAGTCACACTGAAGGACCCAGAATATGGCGATGTAACCTGAAAAAGGTGGAAAATGAGAAAATCACACTGTAGGACCCAGAATATGCCAAGAAACCCTGAAAAACCTAAAAATTAAAAATTCACATTGTAGGATCCAGAATATGGCGAGAAACCATGAAAAAAGTAGAAAATTAAAAATTCACACTGTAGGACCCGGAATATGAGGAGAAAACCTGAAAAATGTGGAAAATGAGAAATTCACACTGTAGGACCCAGAAGTGCATAGAAACTTG
>NW_028227700.1:48816-89466 GCF_978045245.1 Mus caroli | reverse complement strand
TGGTTTTTCAGTAAATTCTAAGTTTTTCAGTGCAACTCACTCATATACAATGTACTACACTGTGCATTTCGTCTAAAGCGGGTTTTTCAGTAAATTCTACTTTTTTCAGTGCAACTCACTCATATACAATGTACTACACTGTGCATTTCGTCTAATGCGGGTTTTTCAGTAAATTCTAAGTTTTTTCAGTGCAACTCACTCATATACAATGTACTACACTGTGCATTTCGTCTAATGCGGGTTTTTCAGTAAATTCTAAGTTTTTCAGTGCAATTCACTCATATACTATGTACTACACTGTACATTTCTTCTAATGCGGGTTTTTCAGTAAATTCTAAGTTTTTCAGTGCAACTCACTCATATACAATGTACTACACTGTACATTTCCTTCTAATGCGGGTTATTCAGTAAATTCTAAGTTTTTCAGTGCAACTCACTCATATACAATGTACTACACTGTGCATTTCGTCTAATGCGGGTTTTTCAGTAATTCTAAGTTTTTCAGTGCAACTCACTCATATACAAGGTACTACACTGTGCATTTCGTCTAATGCGGGTTTTTCAGTAAATTCTAAGTTTTTCAATACAACTCACTCATATACAATGTACTACACTGTGCATTTCGTCTAAAGCGGGTTTTTCAGTAAATTCTACGTTTTTCAGTGCAACTCACTCATATACAATGTACTACACAGTTCATTTCGTCTAATGCTGGTTTTTCAGTAAATTCGAAAGTTTTTCAGTGCAACTCACTCATATACTATGTACTACACTGTACATTTCGTCTAATGCGGGTTTTCAGTAAATTCTAAATTTTTCAGTGCAACTCACTCATATACAATGTACTACACTGTGCATTTCGTCTAATGCGGGTTTTTCAGTAAATTCTAAGTTTTTCAGTGCAACTCACTCATATACAATGTACTACACTGTGTATTTCGTCTAATGCGGGTTTTTCAGTAAATTCTAAGTTTTTTCAGTGCAACTCACTCATATACAATGTACTACACTGTGCATTTCGTCTAATGCGGGTTTTTCAGTAAATTCTAAGTTTTTCAGTGCAACTCACTCATATACAATATACTACACTGTGCATTTCGTCTAATGCGGGTTTTTCAGTAAATTCTAAGTTTTTCAGTGCAACTCACTCATATACAATTTACTACACTGTGCATTTCGTCTAATGCGGGTTTTTCAGTAAATTCTAAATTTTTCAGTGCAACTCACTCATATACAATGTACTACACTGTGCATTTCGTCTAATGCGGGTTTTTCAGTAAATTCTAAGTTTTTCAGTGCAACTCACTCATATACAATGTACTACACTGTGCATTTCGTCTAATGCGGGTTTTTCAGTAAATCTAAGTTTTTCAGTGCAACTCACTCATATACTATGTACTACACTGTGCATTTCGTCTAATGCGGGTTTTTCAGTAAATTCTAAGTTTTTCAGTGCAACTCACTCATATACAATGTACTACACTGTGCATTTCGTCTGATGCGGGTTTTTCAGTAAATTCTAAGTTTTTCAGTGCAACTCACTCATATACAATGTACTACACTGTGCATTTCGTCTAATGCGGGTTTTTCAGTAAATTCTAAGTTTTTGCAGTGCAACTCACTCATATACAAGGTACTACACTGTGCATTTCGTCTAATGCGGTTTTTTCAGTAAATTCTAAGTTTTTCAATACAACTCACTCATATACAATGTACTTACACTGTGCATTTCGTCTAAAGCGGGTTTTTCAGTAAATTCTACGTTTTTCAGTGCAACCTCACTCATATACAATGTACTACACAGTTCATTTCGTCTAATGCTGGTTTTTCAGTAAATTCTAAGTTTTTCAGTGCAACTCACTCATATACAATGTACTACACTGTGCATTTCGTCTAAAGCGGGTTTTTCAGTAAATTCTACTTTTTTTCAGTGCAACTCACTCATATACAATGTACTACACTGTGCATTTCGTCTAATGCGGGTTTTTCAGTAATTCTAAGTTTTTCAGTGCAACTCACTCATATACAATGTACTACACTGTGCATTTCGTCTAATGCGGGTTTTTCAGTAAATTCTAGTTTTTCAGTGCAATCACTCATATACTATGTACTACACTGTACATTTCTTCTAATGCGGGTTTTTCAGTAAATTCTAAGTTTTCAGTGCAACTCACTCATATACAATGTACTACACTGTACATTTCTTCTAATGCGGGTTATTCAGTAAATTCTAAGTTTTTCAGTGCAACTCACTCATATACAATGTACTACACTGTGCATTTCGTCTAATGCGGGTTTTTCAGTAAATTCTAAGTTTTTCAGTGCAACTCACTCATATACAATGTAACTACACTGTGCATTTCGTCTAATGCGGGTTTTTTCAGTAAATTCTAAGTTTTTCAGTGCAACTCACTCATATACAATGTAGTACACTGTGCATTTCGTCTAATGTGGGGTTTTTCAGTAAATTCTAAGTTTTTCAGTGCAACTCACTCATATACAATGTACTACACTGTGCATTTCGTCTAATGCGGGTTTTTCAGTAAATTCTAAGTTTTTCAATAAAACTCACTCATATACAATGTACTACACTGTGCATTTCGTCTAAGCGGGTTTTTCAGTAAATTCTACGTTTTTCAGTGCAACTCACTCATATACAATTGTACTACACTGTTCATTTCGTCTAATGCGGGTTTTTCAGTAAATTCTAAGTTTCTTCAGTGCAACTCACTCATATACAATGTACTACAATGTGCATTTCGTCAATGCGGGTTTTTCAGTAAATTCTAAGTTTTTCAGTGCAACTCACTCATATACAATGTACTACACTGTGCATTTCGTCTAATGCAGGTTTTTTCAGTAAATTCGAAGTTTTTCAGTGCAACTCACTCATATACTATGTACTACACTGTACATTTCGTCTAATGCGGGTTTTTCAGTAAATTCTAAATTTTTCAGTGCAACTCACTCATATACAATGTACTACACTGTGCATTTCGTCTATGCGGGTTTTTCAGTAAATTCTAAGTTTTTCAGTGCAACTCACTCATATACAATGTACTACACTGTGCATTTCGTCTAATTGCGGGTTTTTTCAGTAAATTCTAAGTTTTCAGTGCAACTCACTCATATACAATGTACTACACAGTGCATTTCGTCTAATGCGGGTTTTTCAGTAAATTCTAAGTTTTTCAGTGCAACTCACTCATATACAATGTACTACACTGTGCATTTCGTCTAATGCGGGTTTTTCAGTAAATTCTACGTTTTTCAGTGCAACTCACTCATATACAATGTACTACACAGTTCATTTCGTCTAATGCGGGTTTTTCAGTAAATTCTAAATTTTTCAGTGCAACTCACTCATATACAATGTACTACACTGTGCATTTCGTCTAATGCGGGTTTTTCAGTAAATTCTAAGTTTTTTCAGTGCAACTCACTCATATACAATGTACTACACTGTGTATTTCGTCTAATGCGGGGTTTTTCAGTAAATTCTAAGTTTTTCAGTGCAACTCACTCATATACAATGTAACTACACTGTGCATTTCGTCTAATGCGGGTTTTTTCAGTAAATTCTAAGTTTTTCAGTGCAACTCACTCATATACAATATACTACACTGTGCATTTCGTCTAATGCGGGTTTTTCAGTAAATTCTAAGTTTTTCAGTGCAACTCACTCATATACAATATACTACACTGTTGCATTTCGTCTAATGCGGGTTTTTCAGTAAATTCTAATTTTTCAGTGCAACTCACTCATATTACAATGTACTACACTGTGCATTTCGTCTAATGCGGGTTTTTCAGTAAATTCTAAGTTTTTCAGTGCAACTCACTCATATACAATGTACTACACTGTGCATTTCGTCTAATGCGGGTTTTTCAGTAAATTCTAAGTTTTCAGTGCAACTCACTCATATACTATGTACTACACTGTGCATTTCGTCTAATGCGGGTTTTTCAGTAAATTCTAAGTTTTTCAGTGCAACTCACTCATATACAATGTACTACACTGTGCATTTCGTCTGATGCGGGTTTTTCAGTAAATTCTAAGTTTTTCAGTGCAACTCACTCATATACAATGTACTACACTGTGCATTTCGTCTAATGCGGGTTTGTTCAGTAAATTCTAAGTTTTTCAGTGCACTCACTCATATACAAGGTACTACACTGTGCATTTCGTCTAATGCGGGTTTTTCAGTAAATTCTAAGTTTTTCAATACAACTCACTCATATACAACTTGTACTACACTGTGCATTTCGTCTAAAGCGGGTTTTTCAGTAAATTCTACGTTTTTCAGTTGCAACTCACTCATATACAATGTACTACACAGTTCATTTCGTCTAATGCTGGTTTTTCAGTAAATTCTAAGTTTTTCAGTGCAACTCACTCATATACAATGTACTACACTGTGCATTTCGTCTAAAGCGGGTTTTTCAGTAAATTCTACTTTTTTCAGTGCAACTCACTCATATACAATGTACTACACTGTGCATTTCGTCTAATGCGGGTTTTTCAGTAAATTCTAAGTTTTCAGTGCAACTCACTCATATACAATGTACTACACTGTGCATTCGTCTAATGCGGGTTTTTCAGTAAATTCTAAGTTTTTCAGTGCAATTCACTCATATACTATGTACTACACTGTACATTTCTTCTAATGCGGGTTTTTCAGTAAATTCTAAGTTTTTCAGTGCAACTCACTCATATACAATGTACTACACTGTACATTTCTCTAATGCGGGTTATTCAGTAAATTCTAAGTTTTTCAGTGCAACTCACTCATATACAATGTACTACACTGTGCATTTCGTCTAATGCGGGTTTTTCAGTAAATTCTAAGTTTTTCAGTGCAACTCACTCATATACAATGTACTACAATGTGCATTTCGTCTAATGCGGGTTTTTCAGTAAATTCTAAGTTTTTCAGTGCAACTCACTCATATACAATGTACTACACTGTGCATTTCGTCTAATGTGGGTTTTTCAGTAAATTCTAAGTTTTTCAGTGCAAACTCACTCATATACAATGTACTACACTGTGCATTTCGTCTAATGCGGGTTTTTCAGTAAATTCTAAGTTTTTCAGTGCAACTCACTCATATACAATGTACTACACTGTGCATTTCGTCTAATGCGGGTTTTTCAGTAAATTCTACGTTTTTCAGTGCAACTCACTCATATACAATGTACTACACTGTGCATTTCGTCTAATGCGGGTTTTCAGTAAAATCTAAGTTTTTCAGTGCAACTCACTCATATACTATGTACTACACTGTGCATTTCGTCTTAATGCGGGTTTTTTCAGTAAATTCTAAATTTTTCAGTGCAACTCACTCATATACTATGTACTACACTGTACATTTCTTCTAATGCGGGTTTTTCAGTAAATTCTAAGTTTTTCAGTGCAACTCACTCATATACAATGTACTACACTGTGCATTTCGTCTAATGCGGGTTTTTCAGTAAATTCTAAGTTTTTCAGTGCAACTCACTCATATACAATGTACTACACTGTGCATTTCGTCTAATGCGGGTTTTTCAGTAAATTCTAAGTTTTTCAGTGCAACTCACTCATATACAATGTACTACACTGTGCATTTCGTCTAATGCGGGTTTTTCAGTAAATTCTAAGTTTTTCAGTGCAACTCACTCATATACAATATACTACACTGTGCATTTCGTCTAATGCGGGTTTTTTCAGTAAATTCTAAGTTTTTCAGTGCAACTCACTCATATACAATTTATTACACTGTGCATTTCGTCTAATGCGGGTTTTTCAGTAAATTCTAAATTTTTCAGTGCAACTCACTCATATACAATGTACTACACTGTGCATTTCGTCTAATGCGGGTTTTTTCAGTAAATTCTAAGTTTTTCAGTGCAACTCACTCATATACAATGTACTACACTGTGCATTTCGTCTAATGCGGGTTTTTCAGTAAATTCTAAGTTTTTCAGTGCAACTCACTCATATACTTATGTACTACACTGTGCATTTCGTCTAATGCGGGTTTTTCAGTAAATTCTAAGTTTTTCAGTGCAACTCACTCATATACAATGTACTACACTGTGCATTTCGTCTGATGCGGGTTTTTCAGTAAATTCTAAGTTTTTCAGTGCAACTCACTCATATACAATGTACTACACTGTGCATTTCGTCTAATGCGGGTTTTTCAGTAAATTCTAAGTTTTTCAGTGCAACTCACTCATATACAAGGTACTACACTGTGCATTTCGTCTAATGCGGGTTTTTCAGTAAATTCTAAGTTTTTCAATACAACTCACTCATATACAATGTACTACACTGTGCATTTCGTCTAAAGCGGGTTTTTCAGTAAATTTTACGTTTTTCAGTGCAACTCACTCATATACAATGTACTACACAGTTCATTTCGTCTAATGCTGGTTTTTCAGTAAATTCTAAGTTTTTCAGTGCAACTCACTCATATACAATGTACTACACTGTGCATTTCGTCTAAAGCGGGTTTTTCAGTAAATTCTACTTTTTTCAGTGCAACTCACTCATATACAATGTACTACACTGTGCATTTCGTCTAATGCGGGTTTTTCAGTAATTTCTAAGTTTTTCAGTGCAACTCACTCATATACAATGTACTACACTGTGCATTTCGTCTAATGCGGGTTTTTCAGTAATTCTAAGTTTTTCAGTGCAACTCACTCATATACATGTACTACACTGTGCATTTCGTCTAATGCGGGTTTTTCAGTAAATTCTAAGTTTTTCAGTGCAACTCACTCATATACAATGTACTACACTGTGCATTTCTTCTAATGCGGGTTTTTCAGTAAATCTAAGTTTTTCAGTGCAACTCACTCATATACAATGTACTACACTGTGCATTTCGTCTAAAGCGGGTTTTTCAGTAAATTCTACGTTTTTCAGTGCAACTCACTCATATACAATGTACTACACTGTTCATTTCGTCTAATGCGGGTTTTTCAGTAAATTCTAAGTTTTTCAGTGCAACTCACTCATATACAATGTACTACACTGTGCATTTCGTCTAATGCGGGTTTTTCAGTAAATTCTAAGTTTTTCAGTGCAACTCACTCATATACATGCACTACACTGTGCATTTCGTCTAATGCAGGTTTTTCAGTAAATTCGAAGTTTTTCAGTGCAACTCACTCATATACTATGTACTACACTGTACATTTCGTCTAATGCGGGTTTTTCAGTAAATTCTAAATTTTTCAGTGCAACTCACTCATATACAATGTACTACACTGTGCATTTCGTCTAATGCGGGTTTTTCAGTAAATTCTAAGTTTTTCAGTGCAACTCACTCATATACAATGTACTACACTGTGTATTTCGTCTAATGCGGGTTTTTCAGTAAATTCTAAGTTTTTCAGTGCAACTCACTCATATACAATGTACTACACTGTGCATTTCGTCTAATGCGGGTTTTTCAGTAAATTAAGTTTTTCAGTGCAACTCACTCATATACAATATACTACACTGTGCATTTCGTCTAATGCGGGTTTTTCAGTAAATTCTAAGTTTTTCAGTGCAACTCACTCATATACAATTTACTACACTGTGCATTTCGTCTAATGCGGGTTTTTCAGTAAATTCTAAATTTTTCAGTGCAACTCACTCATATACAATGTACTACACTGTGCATTTCGTCTAATGCGGGTTTTTCAGTAAATTCTAAGTTTTTCAGTGCAACTCACTCATATACAATGTACTACACTGTGCATTTCGTCTAATGCGGGTTTTTCAGTAAATTCTAAGTTTTTCAGTGCAACTCACTCATATACTATGTACTACACTGTGCATTTCGTCTAATGCGGGTTTTCAGTAAATTCTAAGTTTTTCAGTGCAACTCACTCATATACAATGTACTACACTGTGCATTTCGTCTGATGCGGGTTTTTCAGTAAATCTAAGTTTTTCAGTGCAACCTCCCCCCACTCATATACAATGTACTACACTGTGCATTTCGTCTAATGCGGGTTTTTCAGTAAATTCTAAGTTTTTCAGTGCAACTCACTCATATACAAGGTACTACACTGTGCATTTCGTCTAATGCGGGTTTTTCAGTAAATTCTAAGTTTTTCAATACAACTCACTCATATACAATGTACTACACTGTGCATTTCGTCTAAAGCGGGTTTTTCAGTAAATTCTATGTTTTTCAGTGCAACTCACTCATATACAATGTACTACACAGTTCATTTCGTCTAATGCTGGTTTTTCAGTAAATTCTAAGTTTTTCAGTGCAACTCACTCATATACAATGTACTACACTGTGCATTTCGTCTCTAAAGCGGGTTTTTCAGTAAATTCTACTTTTTTCAGTGCAACTCACTCATATACAATGTACTACACTGTGCATTTCGTCTAATGCGGGTTTTTCAGTAAATTCTAAGTTTTTCAGTGCAACTCACTCATATACAATGTACTACACTGTGCATTTCGTCTAATGCGGGTTTTTCAGTAAATTCTAAGTTTTTCAGTGCAATTAACTCATATACTATGTACTACACTGTACATTTCTTCTAATGCGGGTTTTTCAGTAAATTCTAAGTTTTTCAGTGCAACTCACTCATATACAATGTACTACACTGTACATTTCTTCTAATGCGGGTTTATTCAGTAAATTCTAAGTTTTTCCAGTGCAACTCACTCATATACAATGTACTACACTGTGCATTTCGTCTAATGCGGGTTTTCAGTAAATCTAAGTTTTTCAGTGCAACTCACTCATATACAAGGTACTACACTGTGCATTTCGTCTAATGCGGGTTTTTCAGTAAATTCTAAGTTTTCAATACAACTCACTCATATACAATGTACTACACTGTGCATTTCGTCTAAAGCGGGGTTTTTCAGTAAATTCTACGTTTTTCAGTGCAACTCACTCATATACAATGTACTACACAGTTCATTTCGTCTAATGCTGGTTTTTCAGTAAATTCGAAGTTTTTCAGTGCAACTCACTCATATACTATGTACTACACTGTACATTTCGTCTAATGCGGGTTTTTCAGTAAATTCTAAATTTTTCAGTGCAACTCACTCATATACAATGTACTACACTGTGCATTTCGTCTAATGCGGGTTTTTCAGTAAATTCTAAGTTTTTCAGTGCAACTCACTCATATACAATGTACTACACTGTGTATTTCGTCTAATGCGGGTTTTTCAGTAAATTCTAAGTTTTTCAGTGCAACTCACTCATATACAATGTACTACACTGTGCATTTCGTCTAATGCGGGTTTTTCAGTAAATTCTAAGTTTTTCAGTGCAACTCACTCATATACAATATACTACACTGTGCATTTCGTCTAATGCGGGTTTTTCAGTAAATTCTAAGTTTTTCAGTGCAACTCACTCATATACAATTTACTACACTGTGCATTTCGTCTAATGCGGGTTTTTCAGTAAATTCTAAATTTTTCAGTGCAACTCACTCATATACAATGTACTACACTGTGCATTTCGTCTAATGCGGGTTTTTCAGTAAATTCTAAGTTTTTCAGTGCAACTCACTCATATACAATGTACTACACTGTGCATTTCGTCTAATGCGGGTTTTTCAGTAAATTCTAAGTTTTTCAGTGCAACTCACTCATATACTATGTACTACACTGTGCATTTCGTCTAATGCGGGTTTTTCAGTAAATTCTAAGTTTTTCAGTGCAACTCACTCATATACAATGTACTACACTGTGCATTTCGTCTGATGCGGGTTTTTCAGTAAATTCTAAGTTTTTCAGTGCAACTCACTCATATACAATGTACTACACTGTGCATTTCGTCTAATGCGGGTTTTTCAGTAAATTCTAAGTTTTTCAGTGCAACTCACTCATATACAAGGTACTACACTGTGCATTTCGTCTAATGCGGGTTTTTCAGTAAATTCTAAGTTTTTCAATACAACTCACTCATATACAATGTACTACACTGTGCATTTCGTCTAAAGCGGGTTTTTCAGTAAATTCTACGTTTTTCAGTGCAACTCACTCATATACAATGTACTACACAGTTCATTTCGTCTAATGCTGGTTTTTCAGTAAATTCTAAGTTTTTCAGTGCAACTCACTCATATACAATGTACTACACTGTGCATTTCGTCTAAAGCGGGTTTTTCAGTAAATTCTACTTTTTTCAGTGCAACTCACTCATATACAATGTACTACACTGTGCATTTCGTCTAATGCGGGTTTTTCAGTAAATTCTAAGTTTTTCAGTGCAACTCACTCATATACAATGTACTACACTGTGCATTTCGTCTAATGCGGGTTTTTCAGTAAATTCTAAGTTTTTCAGTGCAATTCACTCATATACTATGTACTACACTGTACATTTCTTCTAATGCGGGTTTTTCAGTAAATTCTAAGTTTTTCAGTGCAACTCACTCATATACAATGTACTACACTGTACATTTCTTCTAATGCGGGTTATTCAGTAAATTCTAAGTTTTTCAGTGCAACTCACTCATATACAATGTACTACACTGTGCATTTCGTCTAATGCGGGTTTTTCAGTAAATTCTAAGTTTTTCAGTGCAACTCACTCATATACAATGTACTACACTGTGCATTTCGTCTAATGCGGGTTTTTCAGTAAATTCTAAGTTTTTCAGTGCAACTCACTCATATACAATGTAGTACACTGTGCATTTCGTCTAATGTGGGTTTTTCAGTAAATTCTAAGTTTTTCAGTGCAACTCACTCATATACAATGTACTACACTGTGCATTTCGTCTAATGCGGGTTTTTCAGTAAATTCTAAGTTTTTCAATAAAACTCACTCATATACAATGTACTACACTGTGCATTTCGTCTAAAGCGGGTTTTTCAGTAAATTCTACGTTTTTCAGTGCAACTCACTCATATACAATGTACTACACTGTTCATTTCGTCTAATGCGGGTTTTTCAGTAAATTCTAAGTTTTTCAGTGCAACTCACTCATATACAATGTACTACAATGTGCATTTCGTCTAATGCGGGTTTTTCAGTAAATTCTAAGTTTTTCAGTGCAACTCACTCATATACAATGTACTACACTGTGCATTTCGTCTAATGCAGGTTTTTCAGTAAATTCGAAGTTTTTCAGTGCAACTCACTCATATACTATGTACTACACTGTACATTTCGTCTAATGCGGGTTTTTCAGTAAATTCTAAATTTTTCAGTGCAACTCACTCATATACAATGTACTACACTGTGCATTTCGTCTAATGCGGGTTTTTCAGTAAATTCTAAGTTTTTCAGTGCAACTCACTCATATACAATGTACTACACTGTGCATTTCGTCTAATGCGGGTTTTTCAGTAAATTCTAAGTTTTTCAGTGCAACTCACTCATATACAATGTACTACACAGTGCATTTCGTCTAATGCGGGTTTTTCAGTAAATTCTAAGTTTTTCAGTGCAACTCACTCATATACAATGTACTACACTGTGCATTTCGTCTAATGCGGGTTTTTCAGTAAATTCTACGTTTTTCAGTGCAACTCACTCATATACAATGTACTACACAGTTCATTTCGTCTAATGCGGGTTTTTCAGTAAATTCTAAATTTTTCAGTGCAACTCACTCATATACAATGTACTACACTGTGCATTTCGTCTAATGCGGGTTTTTCAGTAAATTCTAAGTTTTTCAGTGCAACTCACTCATATACAATGTACTACACTGTGTATTTCGTCTAATGCGGGTTTTTCAGTAAATTCTAAGTTTTTCAGTGCAACTCACTCATATACAATGTACTACACTGTGCATTTCGTCTAATGCGGGTTTTTCAGTAAATTCTAAGTTTTTCAGTGCAACTCACTCATATACAATATACTACACTGTGCATTTCGTCTAATGCGGGTTTTTCAGTAAATTCTAAGTTTTTCAGTGCAACTCACTCATATACAATATACTACACTGTGCATTTCGTCTAATGCGGGTTTTTCAGTAAATTCTAAATTTTTCAGTGCAACTCACTCATATACAATGTACTACACTGTGCATTTCGTCTAATGCGGGTTTTTCAGTAAATTCTAAGTTTTTCAGTGCAACTCACTCATATACAATGTACTACACTGTGCATTTCGTCTAATGCGGGTTTTTCAGTAAATTCTAAGTTTTTCAGTGCAACTCACTCATATACTATGTACTACACTGTGCATTTCGTCTAATGCGGGTTTTTCAGTAAATTCTAAGTTTTTCAGTGCAACTCACTCATATACAATGTACTACACTGTGCATTTCGTCTGATGCGGGTTTTTCAGTAAATTCTAAGTTTTTCAGTGCAACTCACTCATATACAATGTACTACACTGTGCATTTCGTCTAATGCGGGTTTTTCAGTAAATTCTAAGTTTTTCAGTGCAACTCACTCATATACAAGGTACTACACTGTGCATTTCGTCTAATGCGGGTTTTTCAGTAAATTCTAAGTTTTTCAATACAACTCACTCATATACAATGTACTACACTGTGCATTTCGTCTAAAGCGGGTTTTTCAGTAAATTCTACGTTTTTCAGTGCAACTCACTCATATACAATGTACTACACAGTTCATTTCGTCTAATGCTGGTTTTTCAGTAAATTCTAAGTTTTTCAGTGCAACTCACTCATATACAATGTACTACACTGTGCATTTCGTCTAAAGCGGGTTTTTCAGTAAATTCTACTTTTTTCAGTGCAACTCACTCATATACAATGTACTACACTGTGCATTTCGTCTAATGCGGGTTTTTCAGTAAATTCTAAGTTTTTCAGTGCAACTCACTCATATACAATGTACTACACTGTGCATTTCGTCTAATGCGGGTTTTTCAGTAAATTCTAAGTTTTTCAGTGCAATTCACTCATATACTATGTACTACACTGTACATTTCTTCTAATGCGGGTTTTTCAGTAAATTCTAAGTTTTTCAGTGCAACTCACTCATATACAATGTACTACACTGTACATTTCTTCTAATGCGGGTTATTCAGTAAATTCTAAGTTTTTCAGTGCAACTCACTCATATACAATGTACTACACTGTGCATTTCGTCTAATGCGGGTTTTTCAGTAAATTCTAAGTTTTTCAGTGCAACTCACTCATATACAATGTACTACAATGTGCATTTCGTCTAATGCGGGTTTTTCAGTAAATTCTAAGTTTTTCAGTGCAACTCACTCATATACAATGTACTACACTGTGCATTTCGTCTAATGTGGGTTTTTCAGTAAATTCTAAGTTTTTCAGTGCAACTCACTCATATACAATGTACTACACTGTGCATTTCGTCTAATGCGGGTTTTTCAGTAAATTCTAAGTTTTTCAGTGCAACTCACTCATATACAATGTACTACACTGTGCATTTCGTCTAATGCGGGTTTTTCAGTAAATTCTACGTTTTTCAGTGCAACTCACTCATATACAATGTACTACACTGTGCATTTCGTCTAATGCGGGTTTTTCAGTAAATTCTAAGTTTTTCAGTGCAACTCACTCATATACAATGTACTACAATGTGCATTTCGTCTAATGCGGGTTTTTCAGTAAATTCTAAGTTTTTCAGTGCAACTCACTCATATACAATGTACTACACTGTGCATTTCGTCTAATGCAGGTTTTTCAGTAAATTCGAAGTTTTTCAGTGCAACTCACTCATATACTATGTACTACACTGTGCATTTCGTCTAATGCGGGTTTTTCAGTAAATTCTAAATTTTTCAGTGCAACTCACTCATATACAATGTACTACACTGTGCATTTCGTCTAATGCGGGTTTTTCAGTAAATTCTAAGTTTTTCAGTGCAACTCACTCATATACAATGTACTACACTGTGCATTTCGTCTAATGCGGGTTTTTCAGTAAATTCTAAGTTTTTCAGTGCAACTCACTCATATACAATGTACTACACAGTGCATTTCGTCTAATGCGGGTTTTTCAGTAAATTCTAAGTTTTTCAGTGCAACTCACTCATATACAATGTACTACACTGTGCATTTCGTCTAATGCGGGTTTTTCAGTAAATTCTAAGTTTTTCAGTGCAACTCACTCATATACAATTTACTACACTGTGCATTTCGTCTAATGCGGGTTTTTCAGTAAATTCTAAATTTTTCAGTGCAACTCACTCATATACAATGTACTACACTGTGCATTTCGTCTAATGCGGGTTTTTCAGTAAATTCTAAGTTTTTCAGTGCAACTCACTCATATACAATGTACTACACGGTGCATTTCGTCTAATGCGGGTTTTTCAGTAAATTCTAAGTTTTTCAGTGCAACTCACTCATATACTATGTACTACACTGTGCATTTCGTCTAATGCGGGTTTTTCAGTAAATTCTAAGTTTTTCAGTGCAACTCACTCATATACAATGTACTACACTGTGCATTTCGTCTAATGCGGGTTTTTCAGTAAATTCTAAGTTTTTCAGTGCAACTCACTCATATACAATGTACTACACTGTGCATTTCGTCTAATGCGGGTTTTTCAGTAAATTCTAAGTTTTTCAGTGCAACTCACTCATATACAAGGTACTACACTGTGCATTTCGTCTAATGCGGGTTTTTCAGTAAATTCTAAGTTTTTCAATACAACTCACTCATATACAATGTACTACACTGTGCATTTCGTCTAAAGCGGGTTTTTCAGTAAATTCTACGTTTTTCAGTGCAACTCACTCATATACAATGTACTACACAGTTCATTTCGTCTAATGCTGGTTTTTCAGTAAATTCTAAGTTTTTCAGTGCAACTCACTCATATACAATATACTACACTGTGCATTTCGTCTAAAGCGGGTTTTTCAGTAAATTCTACTTTTTTCAGTGCAACTCACTCATATACAATGTACTACACTGTGCATTTCGTCTAATGCGGGTTTTTCAGTAAATTCTAAGTTTTTCAGTGCAATTCACTCATATACTATGTACTACACTGTACATTTCTTCTAATGCGGGTTTTTCAGTAAATTCTAAGTTTTTCAGTGCAACTCACTCATATACAATGTACTACACTGTACATTTCTTCTAATGCGGGTTATTCAGTAAATTCTAAGTTTTTCAGTGCAACTCACTCATATACAATGTACTACACTGTGCATTTCGTCTAATGCGGGTTTTTCAGTAAATTCTAAGTTTTTCAGTGCAACTCACTCATATACAATGTACTACACTGTGTATTTCGTCTAATTCGGGTTTTTCAGTAAATTCTAAGTTTTTCAGTGCAACTCACTCATATACAATGTACTACACTGTGCATTTCGTCTAATGCGGGTTTTTCAGTAAATTCTAAGTTTTTCAGTGCAACTCACTCATATACAATGTAGTACACTGTGCATTTCGTCTAATGTGGGTTTTTCAGTAAATTCTAAGTTTTTCAGTGCAACTCACTCATATACAATGTACTACACTGTGCATTTCATCTAATGCGGGTTTTTCAGTAAATTCTAAGTTTTTCAGTGCAACTCACTCATATACAATGTACTACACTGTGCATTTCGTCTAATGCGGGTTTTTCAGTAAATTCTAAGTATTTCAGTGCAACTCACTCATATACAATGTACTACACTGTGCATTTCGTCTAATGCGGGTTTTTCAGTAAATTCTAAGTTTTTCAGTGCAACTCACTCATATACAATGTACTACACTGTGCATTTCGTCTAATGCGGGTTTTTCAGTAAATTCTAAGTTTTTCAATAAAACTCACTCATATACAATGTACTACACTGTGCATTTCGTCTAAAGCGGGTTTTTCAGTAAATTCTACGTTTTTCAGTGCAACTCACTCATATACAATGTACTACACTGTTCATTTCGTCTAATGCGGGTTTTTCAGTAAATTCTAAGTTTTTCAGTGCAACTCACTCATATACAATGTACTACAATGTGCATTTCGTCTAATGCGGGTTTTTCAGTAAATTCTAAGTTTTTCAGTGCAACTCACTCATATACAATGTACTACACTGTGCATTTCGTCTAATGCAGGTTTTTCAGTAAATTCGAAGTTTTTCAGTGCAACTCACTCATATACTATGTACTACACTGTACATTTCGTCTAATGCGGGTTTTTCAGTAAATTCTAAATTTTTCAGTGCAACTCACTCATATACAATGTACTACACTGTGCATTTCGTCTAATGCGGGTTTTTCAGTAAATTCTACGTTTTTCAGTGCAACTCACTCATATACAATGTACTACAATGTGCATTTCGTCTAATGCGGGTTTTTCAGTAAATTCTACGTTTTTCAGTGCAACTCACTCATATACAATGTACTACACTGTTCATTTCGTCTAATGCGGGTTTTTCAGTAAATTCTAAGTTTTTCAGTGCAACTCACTCATATACAATGTACTACAATGTGCATTTCGTCTAATGCGGGTTTTTCAGTAAATTCTAAGTTTTTCAGTGCAACTCACTCATATACAATGTACTACACTGTGCATTTCGTCTAATGCAGGTTTTTCAGTAAATTCGAAGTTTTTCAGTGCAACTCACTCATATACTATGTACTACACTGTACATTTCGTCTAATGCGGGTTTTTCAGTAAATTCTAAATTTTTCAGTGCAACTCACTCATATACAATGTACTACACTGTGCATTTCGTCTAATGCGGGTTTTTCAGTAAATTCTACGTTTTTCAGTGCAACTCACTCATATACAATGTACTACACTGTGCATTTCGTCTAATGCGGGTTTTTCAGTAAATTCTAAGTTTTTCAGTGCAACTCACTCATATACAATGTACTACACAGTGCATTTCGTCTAATGCGGGTTTTTCAGTAAATTCTACTTTTTTCAGTGCAACTCACTCATATACAATGTACTACACTGTGCATTTCGTCTAATGCGGGTTTTTCAGTAAATTCTAAGTTTTTCAGTGCAATTCACTCATATACTATGTACTACACTGTACATTTCTTCTAATGCGGGTTTTTCAGTAAATTCTAAGTTTTTCAGTGCAACTCACTCATATACAATGTACTACACTGTACATTTCTTCTAATGCGGGTTATTCAGTAAATTCTAAGTTTTTCAGTGCAACTCACTCATATACAATGTACTACACTGTGCATTTCGTCTAATGCGGGTTTTTCAGTAAATTCTAAGTTTTTCAGTGCAACTCACTCATATACAATGTACTACACTGTGTATTTCGTCTAATTCGGGTTTTTCAGTAAATTCTAAGTTTTTCAGTGCAACTCACTCATATACAATGTACTACACTGTGCATTTCGTCTAATGCGGGTTTTTCAGTAAATTCTAAGTTTTTCAGTGCAACTCACTCATATACAATGTAGTACACTGTGCATTTCGTCTAATGTGGGTTTTTCAGTAAATTCTAAGTTTTTCAGTGCAACTCACTCATATACAATGTACTACACTGTGCATTTCATCTAATGCGGGTTTTTCAGTAAATTCTAAGTTTTTCAGTGCAACTCACTCATATACAATGTACTACACTGTGCATTTCGTCTAATGCGGGTTTTTCAGTAAATTCTAAGTATTTCAGTGCAACTCACTCATATACAATGTACTACACTGTGCATTTCGTCTAATGCGGGTTTTTCAGTAAATTCTAAGTTTTTCAGTGCAACTCACTCATATACAATGTACTACACTGTGCATTTCGTCTAATGCGGGTTTTTCAGTAAATTCTAAGTTTTTCAATAAAACTCACTCATATACAATGTACTACACTGTGCATTTCGTCTAAAGCGGGTTTTTCAGTAAATTCTACGTTTTTCAGTGCAACTCACTCATATACAATGTACTACACTGTTCATTTCGTCTAATGCGGGTTTTTCAGTAAATTCTAAGTTTTTCAGTGCAACTCACTCATATACAATGTACTACACTGTGTATTTCGTCTAATTCGGGTTTTTCAGTAAATTCTAAGTTTTTCAGTGCAACTCACTCATATACAATGTACTACACTGTGCATTTCGTCTAATGCGGGTTTTTCAGTAAATTCTAAGTTTTTCAGTGCAACTCACTCATATACAATGTAGTACACTGTGCATTTCGTCTAATGTGGGTTTTTCAGTAAATTCTAAGTTTTTCAGTGCAACTCACTCATATACAATGTACTACACTGTGCATTTCATCTAATGCGGGTTTTTCAGTAAATTCTAAGTTTTTCAGTGCAACTCACTCATATACAATCTACTACACTGTGCATTTCGTCTAATGCGGGTTTTTCAGTAAATTCTAAGTATTTCAGTGCAACTCACTCATATACAATGTACTACACTGTGCATTTCGTCTAATGCGGGTTTTTCAGTAAATTCTAAGTTTTTCAGTGCAACTCACTCATATACAATGTACTACACTGTGCATTTCGTCTAATGCGGGTTTTTCAGTAAATTCTAAGTTTTTCAATAAAACTCACTCATATACAATGTACTACACTGTGCATTTCGTCTAAAGCGTGTTTTTCAGTAAATTCTACGTTTTTCAGTGCAACTCACTCATATACAATGTACTACACTGTTCATTTCGTCTAATGCGGGTTTTTCAGTAAATTCTAAGTTTTTCAGTGCAACTCACTCATATACAATGTACTACAATGTGCATTTCGTCTAATGCGGGTTTTTCAGTAAATTCTAAGTTTTTCAGTGCAACTCACTCATATACAATGTACTACACTGTGCATTTCGTCTAATGCAGGTTTTTCAGTAAATTCGAAGTTTTTCAGTGCAACTCACTCATATACTATGTACTACACTGTACATTTCGTCTAATGCGGGTTTTTCAGTAAATTCTAAATTTTTCAGTGCAACTCACTCATATACAATGTACTACACTGTGCATTTCGTCTAATGCGGGTTTTTCAGTAAATTCTACGTTTTTCAGTGCAACTCACTCATATACAATGTACTACAATGTGCATTTCGTCTAATGCGGGTTTTTCAGTAAATTCTACGTTTTTCAGTGCAACTCACTCATATACAATGTACTACACTGTTCATTTCGTCTAATGCGGGTTTTTCAGTAAATTCTAAGTTTTTCAGTGCAACTCACTCATATACAATGTACTACAATGTGCATTTCGTCTAATGCGGGTTTTTCAGTAAATTCTAAGTTTTTCAGTGCAACTCACTCATATACAATGTACTACACTGTGCATTTCGTCTAATGCAGGTTTTTCAGTAAATTCGAAGTTTTTCAGTGCAACTCACTCATATACTATGTACTACACTGTACATTTCGTCTAATGCGGGTTTTTCAGTAAATTCTAAATTTTTCAGTGCAACTCACTCATATACAATGTACTACACTGTGCATTTCGTCTAATGCGGGTTTTTCAGTAAATTCTACGTTTTTCAGTGCAACTCACTCATATACAATGTACTACACTGTGCATTTCGTCTAATGCGGGTTTTTCAGTAAATTCTAAGTTTTTCAGTGCAACTCACTCATATACAATGTACTACACAGTGCATTTCGTCTAATGCGGGTTTTTCAGTAAATTCTACTTTTTTCAGTGCAACTCACTCATATACAATGTACTACACTGTGCATTTCGTCTAATGCGGGTTTTTCAGTAAATTCTAAGTTTTTCAGTGCAATTCACTCATATACTATGTACTACACTGTACATTTCTTCTAATGCGGGTTTTTCAGTAAATTCTAAGTTTTTCAGTGCAACTCACTCATATACAATGTACTACACTGTACATTTCTTCTAATGCGGGTTATTCAGTAAATTCTAAGTTTTTCAGTGCAACTCACTCATATACAATGTACTACACTGTGCATTTCGTCTAATGCGGGTTTTTCAGTAAATTCTAAGTTTTTCAGTGCAACTCACTCATATACAATGTACTACACTGTGTATTTCGTCTAATTCGGGTTTTTCAGTAAATTCTAAGTTTTTCAGTGCAACTCACTCATATACAATGTACTACACTGTGCATTTCGTCTAATGCGGGTTTTTCAGTAAATTCTAAGTTTTTCAGTGCAACTCACTCATATACAATGTAGTACACTGTGCATTTCGTCTAATGTGGGTTTTTCAGTAAATTCTAAGTTTTTCAGTGCAACTCACTCATATACAATGTACTACACTGTGCATTTCATCTAATGCGGGTTTTTCAGTAAATTCTAAGTTTTTCAGTGCAACTCACTCATATACAATGTACTACACTGTGCATTTCGTCTAATGCGGGTTTTTCAGTAAATTCTAAGTATTTCAGTGCAACTCACTCATATACAATGTACTACACTGTGCATTTCGTCTAATGCGGGTTTTTCAGTAAATTCTAAGTTTTTCAGTGCAACTCACTCATATACAATGTACTACACTGTGCATTTCGTCTAATGCGGGTTTTTCAGTAAATTCTAAGTTTTTCAATAAAACTCACTCATATACAATGTACTACACTGTGCATTTCGTCTAAAGCGGGTTTTTCAGTAAATTCTACGTTTTTCAGTGCAACTCACTCATATACAATGTACTACACTGTTCATTTCGTCTAATGCGGGTTTTTCAGTAAATTCTAAGTTTTTCAGTGCAACTCACTCATATACAATGTACTACAATGTGCATTTCGTCTAATGCGGGTTTTTCAGTAAATTCTAAGTTTTTCAGTGCAACTCACTCATATACAATGTACTACACTGTGCATTTCGTATAATGCAGGTTTTTCAGTAAATTCGAAGTTTTTCAGTGCAACTCACTCATATACTATGTACTACACTGTACATTTCGTCTAATGCGGGTTTTTCAGTAAATTCTAAATTTTTCAGTGCAACTCACTCATATACAATGTACTACACTGTGCATTTCGTCTAATGCGGGTTTTTCAGTAAATTCTACGTTTTTCAGTGCAACTCACTCATATACAATGTACTACACTGTGCATTTCGTCTAATGCGGGTTTTTCAGTAAATTCTAAGTTTTTCAGTGCAACTCACTCATATACAATGTACTACACAGTGCATTTCGTCTAATGCGGGTTTTTCAGTAAATTCTAAGTTTTTCAGTGCAACTCACTCATATACAATGTACTACACTGTGCATTTCGTCTAATGCGGGTTTTTCAGTAAATTCTAAGTTTTTCAGTGCAACTCACTCATATACAATTTACTACACTGTGCATTTCGTCTAATGCGGGTTTTTCAGTAAATTCTAAATTTTTCAGTGCAACTCACTCATATACAATGTACTACACTGTGCATTTCGTCTAATGCGGGTTTTTCAGTAAATTCTAAGTTTTTCAGTGCAACTCACTCATATACAATGTACTACACTGTGCATTTCGTCTAATGCGGGTTTTTCAGTAAATTCTAAGTTTTTCAGTGCAACTCACTCATATACTATGTACTACACTGTGCATTTCGTCTAATGCGGGTTTTTCAGTAAATTCTAAGTTTTTCAGTGCAACTCACTCATATACAATGTACTACACTGTGCATTTCGTCTGATGCGGGTTTTTCAGTAAATTCTAAGTTTTTCAGTGCAACTCACTCATATACAATGTACTACACTGTGCATTTCGTCTAATGCGGGTTTTTCAGTAAATTCTAAGTTTTTCAGTGCAACTCACTCATATACAAGGTACTACACTGTGCATTTCGTCTAATGCGGGTTTTTCAGTAAATTCTAAGTTTTTCAATACAACTCACTCATATACAATGTACTACACTGTGCATTTCGTCTAAAGCGGGTTTTTCAGTAAATTCTACTTTTTCAGTGCAACTCACTCATATACAATGTACTACACTGTGCATTTCGTCTAATGCGGGTTTTTCAGTAAATTCTAAGTTTTTCAGTGCAACTCACTCATATACAATGTACTACACTGTGCATTTCGTCTAATGCGGGTTTTTCAGTAAATTCTAAGTTTTTCAGTGCAATTCACTCATATACTATGTACTACACTGTGCATTTCGTCTAATGCGGGTTTTTCAGTAAATTCTAAGTTTTTCAGTGCAACTCACTCATATACTATGTACTACACTGTGCATTTCGTCTAATGCGGGTTTTTCAGTAAATTCTAAATTTTTCAGTGCAACTCACTCATATACTATGTACTACACTGTACATTTCTTCTAATGCGGGTTTTTCAGTAAATTCTAAGTTTTTCAGTGCAACTCACTCATATACAATGTACTACACTGTGCATTTCGTCTAATGCGGGTTTTTCAGTAAATTCTAAGTATTTCAGTGCAACTCACTCATATACAATGTACTACACTGTGCATTTCGTCTAATGCGGGTTTTTCAGTAAATTCTAAGTATTTCAGTGCAACTCACTCATATACAATGTACTACACTGTGCATTTTGTCTAATGCGGGTTTTTAAGTAAATTCTAAGTTTTTCAGTGCAACTCACTCATATACAATGTACTACACTGTGCATTTCGTCTAATGCGGGTTTTTCAGTAAATTCTAAGTTTTTCAATAAAACTCACTCATATACAATGTACTACACTGTGCATTTCGTCTAAAGCGGGTTTTTCAGTAAATTCTACGTTTTTCAGTGCAACTCACTCATATACAATGTACTACACTGTGTATTTCGTCTAATATGGGTTTTTCAGTAAATTCTAAGTTTTTCAGTGCAACTCACTCATATACAATGTACTACACTGTGCATTTCGTCTAATGCGGGTTTTTCAGTAAATTCTAAGTTTTTCAGTGCAACTCACTCATATACAATGTACTACACTGTGCATTTCGTCTAATGCGGGTTTTTCAGTAAATTCTAAGTTTTTCAGTGCAACTCACTCATATACATGTACTACACTGTGCATTTCGTCTAATGCGGGTTTTTCAGTAAATTCTAAGTTTTTCAGTGCAACTCACTCATATACAATGTACTACACTGTGCATTTCGTCTAATGCGGGTTTTTCAGTAAATTCTAAGTTTTTCAGTGCAACTCACTCATATACAATGTACTACACTGTGCATTTCGTCTAATGCGGGTTTTTCAGTAAATTCTAAGTTTTTCAGTGCAATTCACTCATATACTATGTACTACACTGTGCATTTCGTCTAATGCGGGTTTTTCAGTAAATTCTAAGTTTTTCAGTGCAACTCACTCATATACTATGTACTACACTGTGCATTTCGTCTAATGCGGGTTTTTCAGTAAATTCTAAATTTTTCAGTGCAACTCACTCATATACTATGTACTACACTGTACATTTCTTCTAATGCGGGTTTTTCAGTAAATTCTAAGTTTTTCAGTGCAACTCACTCATATACTATGTACTACACTGTGCATTTCGTCTAATGCGGGTTTTTCAGTAAATTCTAAGTTTTTCAGTGCAACTCACTCATATACAATGTACTACACTGTGCATTTCGTCTAATGCGGGTTTTTCAGTAAATTCTAAGTTTTTCAGTGCAACTCACTCATATACAATGTACTACACTGTGCATTTCGTCTAATGCGGGTTTTTCAGTAAATTCTAAGTTTTTCAGTGCAACTCACTCATATACAATGTACTACACTGTGCATTTCGTCTAATGCGGGTTTTTCAGTAAATTCTAAGTTTTTCAATAAAACTCACTCATATACAATGTACTACACTGTGCATTTCGTCTAAAGCGGGTTTTTCAGTAAATTCTACGTTTTTCAGTGCAACTCACTCATATACAATGTACTACACTGTTCATTTCGTCTAATGCGGGTTTTTCAGTAAATTCTAAGTTTTTCAGTGCAACTCACTCATATACAATGTACTACACTGTGCATTTCGTCTAATGCGGGTTTTTCAGTAAATTCTAAGTTTTTCAGTGCAACTCACTCATATACAATGTACTACACTGTGCATTTCGTCTAATGCGGGTTTTTCAGTAAATTCTAAGTTTTTCAGTGCAACTCACTCATATACATGTACTACACTGTGCATTTCGTCTAATGCGGGTTTTTCAGTAAATTCTAAGTTTTTCAGTGCAACTCACTCATATACAATGTACTACACTGTGCATTTCGTCTAATGCGGGTTTTTCAGTAAATTCTAAGTTTTTCAGTGCAACTCACTCATATACAATGTACTACACTGTGCATTTCGTCTAAAGCGGGTTTTTCAGTAAATTCTACGTTTTTCAGTGCAACTCACTCATATACAATGTACTACACTGTTCATTTCGTCTAATGCGGGTTTTTCAGTAAATTCTAAGTTTTTCAGTGCAACTCACTCATATACAATGTACTACACTGTGCATTTCGTCTAATGCGGGTTTTTCAGTAAATTCTAAGTTTTTCAGTGCAACTCACTCATATACTATGTACTACACTGTGCATTTCGTCTAATGCAGGTTTTTCAGTAAATTCGAAGTTTTTCAGTGCAACTCACTCATATACTATGTACTACACTGTACATTTCGTCTAATGCGGGTTTTTCAGTAAATTCTAAATTTTTCAGTGCAACTCACTCATATACAATGTACTACACTGTGCATTTCGTCTAATGCGGGTTTTTCAGTAAATTCTAAGTTTTTCAGTGCAACTCACTCATATACAATGTACTACACTGTGTATTTCGTCTAATGCGGGTTTTTCAGTAAATTCTAAGTTTTTCAGTGCAACTCACTCATATACAATGTACTACACTGTGCATTTCGTCTAATGCGGGTTTTTCAGTAAATTCTAAGTTTTTCAGTGCAACTCACTCATATACAATATACTACACTGTGCATTTCGTCTAATGCGGGTTTTTCAGTAAATTCTAAGTTTTTCAGTGCAACTCACTCATATACAATTTACTACACTGTGCATTTCGTCTAATGCGGGTTTTTCAGTAAATTCTAAATTTTTCAGTGCAACTCACTCATATACAATGTACTACACTGTGCATTTCGTCTAATGCGGGTTTTTCAGTAAATTCTAAGTTTTTCAGTGCAACTCACTCATATACAATGTACTACACTGTGCATTTCGTCTAATGCGGGTTTTTCAGTAAATTCTAAGTTTTTCAGTGCAACTCACTCATATACTATGTACTACACTGTGCATTTCGTCTAATGCGGGTTTTTCAGTAAATTCTAAGTTTTTCAGTGCAACTCACTGATATACAATGTACTACACTGTGCATTTCGTCTGATGCGGGTTTTTCAGTAAATTCTAAGTTTTTCAGTGCAACTCACTCATATACAATGTACTACACTGTGCATTTCGTCTAATGCGGGTTTTTCAGTAAATTCTAAGTTTTTCAGTGCAACTCACTCATATACAAGGTACTACACTGTGCATTTCGTCTAATGCGGGTTTTTCAGTAAATTCTAAGTTTTTCAATACAACTCACTCATATACAATGTACTACACTGTGCATTTCGTCTAAAGCGGGTTTTTCAGTAAATTCTACGTTTTTCAGTGCAACTCACTCATATACAATGTACTACACAATTCATTTCGTCTAATGCTGGTTTTTCAGTAAATTCTAAGTTTTTCAGTGCAACTCACTCATATACAATGTACTACACTGTGCATTTCGTCTAAAGCGGGTTTTTCAGTAAATTCTACTTTTTTCAGTGCAACTCACTCATATACAATGTACTACACTGTGCATTTCGTCTAATGCGGGTTTTTCAGTAAATTCTAAGTTTTTCAGTGCAACTCACTCATATACAATGTACTACACTGTGGATTTCGTCTAATGCGGGTTTTTCAGTAAATTCTAAGTTTTTCAGTGCAATTCACTCATATACTATGTACTACACTGTGCATTTCGTCTAAAGCGTGTTTTTCAGTAAATTCTACGTTTTTCAGTGCAACTCACTCATATACAATGTACTACACTGTTCATTTCGTCTAATGCGGGTTTTTCAGTAAATTCTAAGTTTTTCAGTGCAACTCACTCATATACAATGTACTACAATGTGCATTTCGTCTAATGCGGGTTTTTCAGTAAATTCTAAGTTTTTCAGTGCAACTCACTCATATACAATGTACTACACTGTGCATTTCGTCTAATGCAGGTTTTTCAGTAAATTCGAAGTTTTTCAGTGCAACTCACTCATATACTATGTACTACACTGTACATTTCGTCTAATGCGGGTTTTTCAGTAAATTCTAAATTTTTCAGTGCAACTCACTCATATACAATGTACTACACTGTGCATTTCGTCTAATGCGGGTTTTTCAGTAAATTCTACGTTTTTCAGTGCAACTCACTCATATACAATGTACTACAATGTGCATTTCGTCTAATGCGGGTTTTTCAGTAAATTCTACGTTTTTCAGTGCAACTCACTCATATACAATGTACTACACTGTTCATTTCGTCTAATGCGGGTTTTTCAGTAAATTCTAAGTTTTTCAGTGCAACTCACTCATATACAATGTACTACAATGTGCATTTCGTCTAATGCGGGTTTTTCAGTAAATTCTAAGTTTTTCAGTGCAACTCACTCATATACAATGTACTACACTGTGCATTTCGTCTAATGCAGGTTTTTCAGTAAATTCGAAGTTTTTCAGTGCAACTCACTCATATACTATGTACTACACTGTACATTTCGTCTAATGCGGGTTTTTCAGTAAATTCTAAATTTTTCAGTGCAACTCACTCATATACAATGTACTACACTGTGCATTTCGTCTAATGCGGGTTTTTCAGTAAATTCTACGTTTTTCAGTGCAACTCACTCATATACAATGTACTACACTGTGCATTTCGTCTAATGCGGGTTTTTCAGTAAATTCTAAGTTTTTCAGTGCAACTCACTCATATACAATGTACTACACAGTGCATTTCGTCTAATGCGGGTTTTTCAGTAAATTCTACTTTTTTCAGTGCAACTCACTCATATACAATGTACTACACTGTGCATTTCGTCTAATGCGGGTTTTTCAGTAAATTCTAAGTTTTTCAGTGCAATTCACTCATATACTATGTACTACACTGTACATTTCTTCTAATGCGGGTTTTTCAGTAAATTCTAAGTTTTTCAGTGCAACTCACTCATATACAATGTACTACACTGTACATTTCTTCTAATGCGGGTTATTCAGTAAATTCTAAGTTTTTCAGTGCAACTCACTCATATACAATGTACTACACTGTGCATTTCGTCTAATGCGGGTTTTTCAGTAAATTCTAAGTTTTTCAGTGCAACTCACTCATATACAATGTACTACACTGTGTATTTCGTCTAATTCGGGTTTTTCAGTAAATTCTAAGTTTTTCAGTGCAACTCACTCATATACAATGTACTACACTGTGCATTTCGTCTAATGCGGGTTTTTCAGTAAATTCTAAGTTTTTCAGTGCAACTCACTCATATACAATGTAGTACACTGTGCATTTCGTCTAATGTGGGTTTTTCAGTAAATTCTAAGTTTTTCAGTGCAACTCACTCATATACAATGTACTACACTGTGCATTTCATCTAATGCGGGTTTTTCAGTAAATTCTAAGTTTTTCAGTGCAACTCACTCATATACAATGTACTACACTGTGCATTTCGTCTAATGCGGGTTTTTCAGTAAATTCTAAGTATTTCAGTGCAACTCACTCATATACAATGTACTACACTGTGCATTTCGTCTAATGCGGGTTTTTCAGTAAATTCTAAGTTTTTCAGTGCAACTCACTCATATACAATGTACTACACTGTGCATTTCGTCTAATGCGGGTTTTTCAGTAAATTCTAAGTTTTTCAATAAAACTCACTCATATACAATGTACTACACTGTGCATTTCGTCTAAAGCGGGTTTTTCAGTAAATTCTACGTTTTTCAGTGCAACTCACTCATATACAATGTACTACACTGTTCATTTCGTCTAATGCGGGTTTTTCAGTAAATTCTAAGTTTTTCAGTGCAACTCACTCATATACAATGTACTACAATGTGCATTTCGTCTAATGCGGGTTTTTCAGTAAATTCTAAGTTTTTCAGTGCAACTCACTCATATACAATGTACTACACTGTGCATTTCGTATAATGCAGGTTTTTCAGTAAATTCGAAGTTTTTCAGTGCAACTCACTCATATACTATGTACTACACTGTACATTTCGTCTAATGCGGGTTTTTCAGTAAATTCTAAATTTTTCAGTGCAACTCACTCATATACAATGTACTACACTGTGCATTTCGTCTAATGCGGGTTTTTCAGTAAATTCTACGTTTTTCAGTGCAACTCACTCATATACAATGTACTACACTGTGCATTTCGTCTAATGCGGGTTTTTCAGTAAATTCTAAGTTTTTCAGTGCAACTCACTCATATACAATGTACTACACAGTGCATTTCGTCTAATGCGGGTTTTTCAGTAAATTCTAAGTTTTTCAGTGCAACTCACTCATATACAATGTACTACACTGTGCATTTCGTCTAATGCGGGTTTTTCAGTAAATTCTAAGTTTTTCAGTGCAACTCACTCATATACAATTTACTACACTGTGCATTTCGTCTAATGCGGGTTTTTCAGTAAATTCTAAATTTTTCAGTGCAACTCACTCATATACAATGTACTACACTGTGCATTTCGTCTAATGCGGGTTTTTCAGTAAATTCTAAGTTTTTCAGTGCAACTCACTCATATACAATGTACTACACTGTGCATTTCGTCTAATGCGGGTTTTTCAGTAAATTCTAAGTTTTTCAGTGCAACTCACTCATATACTATGTACTACACTGTGCATTTCGTCTAATGCGGGTTTTTCAGTAAATTCTAAGTTTTTCAGTGCAACTCACTCATATACAATGTACTACACTGTGCATTTCGTCTGATGCGGGTTTTTCAGTAAATTCTAAGTTTTTCAGTGCAACTCACTCATATACAATGTACTACACTGTGCATTTCGTCTAATGCGGGTTTTTCAGTAAATTCTAAGTTTTTCAGTGCAACTCACTCATATACAAGGTACTACACTGTGCATTTCGTCTAATGCGGGTTTTTCAGTAAATTCTAAGTTTTTCAATACAACTCACTCATATACAATGTACTACACTGTGCATTTCGTCTAAAGCGGGTTTTTCAGTAAATTCTACTTTTTCAGTGCAACTCACTCATATACAATGTACTACACTGTGCATTTCGTCTAATGCGGGTTTTTCAGTAAATTCTAAGTTTTTCAGTGCAACTCACTCATATACAATGTACTACACTGTGCATTTCGTCTAATGCGGGTTTTTCAGTAAATTCTAAGTTTTTCAGTGCAATTCACTCATATACTATGTACTACACTGTGCATTTCGTCTAATGCGGGTTTTTCAGTAAATTCTAAGTTTTTCAGTGCAACTCACTCATATACTATGTACTACACTGTGCATTTCGTCTAATGCGGGTTTTTCAGTAAATTCTAAATTTTTCAGTGCAACTCACTCATATACTATGTACTACACTGTACATTTCTTCTAATGCGGGTTTTTCAGTAAATTCTAAGTTTTTCAGTGCAACTCACTCATATACAATGTACTACACTGTGCATTTCGTCTAATGCGGGTTTTTCAGTAAATTCTAAGTATTTCAGTGCAACTCACTCATATACAATGTACTACACTGTGCATTTCGTCTAATGCGGGTTTTTCAGTAAATTCTAAGTATTTCAGTGCAACTCACTCATATACAATGTACTACACTGTGCATTTTGTCTAATGCGGGTTTTTAAGTAAATTCTAAGTTTTTCAGTGCAACTCACTCATATACAATGTACTACACTGTGCATTTCGTCTAATGCGGGTTTTTCAGTAAATTCTAAGTTTTTCAATAAAACTCACTCATATACAATGTACTACACTGTGCATTTCGTCTAAAGCGGGTTTTTCAGTAAATTCTACGTTTTTCAGTGCAACTCACTCATATACAATGTACTACACTGTGTATTTCGTCTAATATGGGTTTTTCAGTAAATTCTAAGTTTTTCAGTGCAACTCACTCATATACAATGTACTACACTGTGCATTTCGTCTAATGCGGGTTTTTCAGTAAATTCTAAGTTTTTCAGTGCAACTCACTCATATACAATGTACTACACTGTGCATTTCGTCTAATGCGGGTTTTTCAGTAAATTCTAAGTTTTTCAGTGCAACTCACTCATATACATGTACTACACTGTGCATTTCGTCTAATGCGGGTTTTTCAGTAAATTCTAAGTTTTTCAGTGCAACTCACTCATATACAATGTACTACACTGTGCATTTCGTCTAATGCGGGTTTTTCAGTAAATTCTAAGTTTTTCAGTGCAACTCACTCATATACAATGTACTACACTGTGCATTTCGTCTAATGCGGGTTTTTCAGTAAATTCTAAGTTTTTCAGTGCAATTCACTCATATACTATGTACTACACTGTGCATTTCGTCTAATGCGGGTTTTTCAGTAAATTCTAAGTTTTTCAGTGCAACTCACTCATATACTATGTACTACACTGTGCATTTCGTCTAATGCGGGTTTTTCAGTAAATTCTAAATTTTTCAGTGCAACTCACTCATATACTATGTACTACACTGTACATTTCTTCTAATGCGGGTTTTTCAGTAAATTCTAAGTTTTTCAGTGCAACTCACTCATATACAATGTACTACACTGTGCATTTCGTCTAATGCGGGTTTTTCAGTAAATTCTAAGTTTTTCAGTGCAACTCACTCATATACAATGTACTACACTGTGCATTTCATCTAATGCGGGTTTTTCAGTAAATTCTAAGTTTTTCAGTGCAACTCACTCATATACAATTTACTACACTGTGCATTTCGTCTAATGCGGGTTTTTCAGTAAATACTAAATTTTTCAGTGCAACTCACTCATATACAATGTACTACACTGTGCATTTCGTCTAATGCGGGTTTTTCAGTAAATTCTAAGTTTTTCAGTGCAACTCACTCATATACTATGTACTACACTGTGCATTTCGTCTAATGCGGGTTTTTCAGTAAATTCTAAGTTTTTCAGTGCAACTCACTCATATACAATGTACTACACTGTGCATTTCGTCTAATGCGGGTTTTTCAGTAAATTCTAAGTATTTCAGTGCAACTCACTCATATACAATGTACTACACTGTGCATTTCGTCTAATGCGGGTTTTTCAGTAAATTCTAAGTTTTTCAGTGCAACTCACTCATATACAATGTACTACACTGTGCATTTCGTCTAATGCGGGTTTTTCAGTAAATTCTAAGTTTTTCAATAAAACTCACTCATATACAATGTACTACACTGTGCATTTCGTCTAAAGCGGGTTTTTCAGTAAATTCTACGTTTTTCAGTGCAACTCACTCATATACAATGTACTACACTGTTCATTTCGTCTAATGCGGGTTTTTCAGTAAATTCTAAGTTTTTCAGTGCAACTCACTCATATACAATGTACTACACTGTGCATTTCGTCTAATGCGGGTTTTTCAGTAAATTCTAAGTTTTTCAGTGCAACTCACTCATATACAATGTACTACACTGTGCATTTCGTCTAATGCGGGTTTTTCAGTAAATTCTAAGTTTTTCAGTGCAACTCACTCATATACATGTACTACACTGTGCATTTCGTCTAATGCGGGTTTTTCAGTAAATTCTAAGTTTTTCAGTGCAACTCACTCATATACAATGTACTACACTGTGCATTTCGTCTAATGCGGGTTTTTCAGTAAATTCTAAGTTTTTCAGTGCAACTCACTCATATACAATGTACTACACTGTGCATTTCGTCTAAAGCGGGTTTTTCAGTAAATTCTACGTTTTTCAGTGCAACTCACTCATATACAATGTACTACACTGTTCATTTCGTCTAATGCGGGTTTTTCAGTAAATTCTAAGTTTTTCAGTGCAACTCACTCATATACAATGTACTACACTGTGCATTTCGTCTAATGCGGGTTTTTCAGTAAATTCTAAGTTTTTCAGTGCAACTCACTCATATACTATGTACTACACTGTGCATTTCGTCTAATGCAGGTTTTTCAGTAAATTCGAAGTTTTTCAGTGCAACTCACTCATATACTATGTACTACACTGTACATTTCGTCTAATGCGGGTTTTTCAGTAAATTCTAAATTTTTCAGTGCAACTCACTCATATACAATGTACTACACTGTGCATTTCGTCTAATGCGGGTTTTTCAGTAAATTCTAAGTTTTTCAGTGCAACTCACTCATATACAATGTACTACACTGTGTATTTCGTCTAATGCGGGTTTTTCAGTAAATTCTAAGTTTTTCAGTGCAACTCACTCATATACAATGTACTACACTGTGCATTTCGTCTAATGCGGGTTTTTCAGTAAATTCTAAGTTTTTCAGTGCAACTCACTCATATACAATATACTACACTGTGCATTTCGTCTAATGCGGGTTTTTCAGTAAATTCTAAGTTTTTCAGTGCAACTCACTCATATACAATTTACTACACTGTGCATTTCGTCTAATGCGGGTTTTTCAGTAAATTCTAAATTTTTCAGTGCAACTCACTCATATACAATGTACTACACTGTGCATTTCGTCTAATGCGGGTTTTTCAGTAAATTCTAAGTTTTTCAGTGCAACTCACTCATATACAATGTACTACACTGTGCATTTCGTCTAATGCGGGTTTTTCAGTAAATTCTAAGTTTTTCAGTGCAACTCACTCATATACTATGTACTACACTGTGCATTTCGTCTAATGCGGGTTTTTCAGTAAATTCTAAGTTTTTCAGTGCAACTCACTGATATACAATGTACTACACTGTGCATTTCGTCTGATGCGGGTTTTTCAGTAAATTCTAAGTTTTTCAGTGCAACTCACTCATATACAATGTACTACACTGTGCATTTCGTCTAATGCGGGTTTTTCAGTAAATTCTAAGTTTTTCAGTGCAACTCACTCATATACAAGGTACTACACTGTGCATTTCGTCTAATGCGGGTTTTTCAGTAAATTCTAAGTTTTTCAATACAACTCACTCATATACAATGTACTACACTGTGCATTTCGTCTAAAGCGGGTTTTTCAGTAAATTCTACGTTTTTCAGTGCAACTCACTCATATACAATGTACTACACAATTCATTTCGTCTAATGCTGGTTTTTCAGTAAATTCTAAGTTTTTCAGTGCAACTCACTCATATACAATGTACTACACTGTGCATTTCGTCTAAAGCGGGTTTTTCAGTAAATTCTACTTTTTTCAGTGCAACTCACTCATATACAATGTACTACACTGTGCATTTCGTCTAATGCGGGTTTTTCAGTAAATTCTAAGTTTTTCAGTGCAACTCACTCATATACAATGTACTACACTGTGGATTTCGTCTAATGCGGGTTTTTCAGTAAATTCTAAGTTTTTCAGTGCAATTCACTCATATACTATGTACTACACTGTGCATTTCGTCTAATGCGGGTTTTTCAGTAAATTCTAAGTTTTTCAGTGCAACTCACTCATATACTATGTACTACACTGTGCATTTCGTCTAATGCGGGTTTTTCAGTAAATTCTAAATTTTTCAGTGCAACTCACTCATATACTATGTACTACACTGTACATTTCTTCTAATGCGGGTTTTTCAGTAAATTCTAAGTTTTTCAGTGCAACTCACTCATATACAATGTACTACACTGTGCATTTCGTCTAATGCGGGTTTTTCAGTAAATTCTAAGTTTTTCAGTGCAACTCACTCATATACTATGTACTACACTGTGCATTTCGTCTAATGCGGGTTTTTCAGTAAATTCTAAGTTTTTCAGTGCAACTCACTGATATACAATGTACTACACTGTGCATTTCGTCTGATGCGGGTTTTTCAGTAAATTCTAAGTTTTTCAGTGCAACTCACTCATATACAATGTACTACACTGTGCATTTCGTCTAATGCGGGTTTTTCAGTAAATTCTAAGTTTTTCAGTGCAACTCACTCATATACAAGGTACTACACTGTGCATTTCGTCTAATGCGGGTTTTTCAGTAAATTCTAAGTTTTTCAATACAACTCACTCATATACAATGTACTACACTGTGCATTTCGTCTAAAGCGGGTTTTTCAGTAAATTCTACGTTTTTCAGTGCAACTCACTCATATACAATGTACTACACAGTTCATTTCGTCTAATGCTGGTTTTTCAGTAAATTCTAAGTTTTTCAGTGCAACTCACTCATATACAATGTACTACACTGTGCATTTCGTCTAAAGCGGGTTTTTCAGTAAATTCTACTTTTTTCAGTGCAACTCACTCATATACAATGTACTACACTGTGCATTTCGTCTAATGCGGGTTTTTCAGTAAATTCTAAGTTTTTCAGTGCAACTCACTCATATACAATGTACTACACTGTGGATTTCGTCTAATGCGGGTTTTTCAGTAAATTCTAAGTTTTTCAGTGCAACTCACTCATATACTATGTACTACACTGTGCATTTCGTCTAATGCGGGTTTTTCAGTAAATTCTAAATTTTTCAGTGCAACTCACTCATATACTATGTACTACACTGTACATTTCTTCTAATGCGGGTTTTTCAGTAAATTCTAAGTTTTTCAGTGCAACTCACTCATATACAATGTACTACACTGTGCATTTCGTCTAATGCGGGTTTTTCAGTAAATTCTAAGTTTTTCAGTGCAACTCACTCATATACAATGTACTACACTGTGTATTTCGTCTAATTCGGGTTTTTCAGTAAATTCTAAGTTTTTCAGTGCAACTCACTCATATACAATGTACTACACTGTGCATTTCGTCTAATGCGGGTTTTTCAGTAAATTCTAAGTTTTTCTGTGCAACTCACTCATATACAATGTAGTACACTGTGCATTTCGTCTAATGTGGGTTTTTCAGTAAATTCTAAGTTTTTCAGTGCAACTCACTCATATACAATGTACTACACTGTGCATTTCATCTAATGCGGGTTTTTCAGTAAATTCTAAGTTTTTCAGTGCAACTCACTCATATACAATGTACTACACTGTGCATTTCGTCTAATGCGGGTTTTTCAGTAAATTCTAAGTATTTCAGTGCAACTCACTCATATACAATGTACTACACTGTGCATTTCGTCTAATGCGGGTTTTTCAGTAAATTCTAAGTTTTTCAGTGCAACTCACTCATATACAATGTACTACACTGTGCATTTCGTCTAATGCGGGTTTTTCAGTAAATTCTAAGTTTTTCAATAAAACTCACTCATATACAATGTACTACACTGTGCATTTCGTCTAAAGCGGGTTTTCAGTAAATTCTACGTTTTTCAGTGCAACTCACTCATATACAATGTACTACACTGTTCATATCGTCTAATGCGGGTTTTTCAGTAAATTCTAAGTTTTTCAGTGCAACTCACTCATATACAATGTACTACAATGTGCATTTCGTCTAATGCGGGTTTTTCAGTAAATTCTAAGTTTTTCAGTGCAACTCACTCATATACAATGTACTACACTGTGCATTTCGTCTAATGCAGGTTTTTCAGTAAATTCGAAGTTTTTCAGTGCAACTCACTCATATACTATGTACTACACTGTACATTTCGTCTAATGCGGGTTTTTCAGTAAATTCTAAATTTTTCAGTGCAACTCACTCATATACAATGTACTACACTGTGCATTTCGTCTAATGCGGGTTTTTCAGTAAATTCTAAGTTTTTCAGTGCAACTCACTCATATACAATGTACTACACTGTGCATTTCGTCTAATGCGGGTTTTTCAGTAAATTCTAAGTTTTTCAGTGCAACTCACTCATATACAATGTACTACACTGTGCATTTCGTCTAATGCGGGTTTTTCAGTAAATTCTAAGTTTTTCAGTGCAACTCACTCATATACAATGTACTACACTGTGCATTTCGTCTAATGCGGGTTTTTCAGTAAATTCTAAGTTTTTCAGTGCAACTCACTCATATACAATTTACTACACTGTGCATTTCGTCTAATGCGGGTTTTTCAGTAAATTCTAAATTTTTCAGTGCAACTCACTCATATACAATGTACTACACTGTGCATTTCGTCTAATGCGGGTTTTTCAGTAAATTCTAAGTTTTTCAGTGCAACTCACTCATATACAATGTACTACACTGTGCATTTCGTCTAATGCGGGTTTTTCAGTAAATTCTAAGTTTTTCAGTGCAACTCACTCATATACTATGTACTACACTGTGCATTTCGTCTAATGCGGGTTTTTCAGTAAATTCTAAGTTTTTCAGTGCAACTCACTCATATACAATGTACTACACTGTGCATTTCGTCTGATGCGGGTTTTTCAGTAAATTCTAAGTTTTTCAGTGCAACTCACTCATATACAATGTACTACACTGTGCATTTCGTCTAATGCGGGTTTTTCAGTAAATTCTAAGTTTTTGAGTGCAACTCACTCATATACAAGGTACTACACTGTGCATTTCGTCTAATGCGGGTTTTTCAGTAAATTCTAAGTTTTTCAATACAACTCACTCATATACAATGTACTACACTGTGCATTTCGTCTAAAGCGGGTTTTTTCAGTAAATTCTACTTTTTTCAGTGCAACTCACTCATATACAATGTACTACACTGTGCATTTCGTCTAATGCGGGTTTTTCAGTAAATTCTAAGTTTTTCAGTGCAACTCACTCATATACAATGTACTACACTGTGGATTTCGTCTAATGCGGGTTTTTCAGTAAATTCTAAGTTTTTCAGTGCAATTCACTCATATACTATGTACTACACTGTGCATTTCGTCTAATGCGGGTTTTTCAGTAAATTCTAAGTTTTTCAGTGCAACTCACTCATATACTATGTACTACACTGTGCATTTCGTCTAATGCGGGTTTTTCAGTAAATTCTAAATTTTTCAGTGCAACTCACTCATATACTATGTACTACACTGTACATTTCTTCTAATGCGGGTTTTTCAGTAAATTCTAAGTTTTTCAGTGCAACTCACTCATATACAATGTACTACACTGTGCATTTCGTCTGATGCGGGTTTTTCAGTAAATTCTAAGTTTTTCAGTGCAACTCACTCATATACAATGTACTACACTGTGCATTTCGTCTAATGCGGGTTTTTCAGTAAATTCTAAGTTTTTCAGTGCAACTCACTCATATACAAGGTACTACACTGTGCATTTCGTCTAATGCGGGTTTTTCAGTAAATTCTAAGTTTTTCAATACAACTCACTCATATACAATGTACTACACTGTGCATTTCGTCTAAAGCGGGTTTTTCAGTAAATTCTACGTTTTTCAGTGCAACTCACTCATATACAATGTACTACACAGTTCATTTCGTCTAATGCTGGTTTTTCAGTAAATTCTAAGTTTTTCAGTGCAACTCACTCATATACAATGTACTACACTGTGCATTTCGTCTAAAGCGGGTTTTTCAGTAAATTCTAAGTTTTTCAGTGCAACTCACTCATATACAAGGTACTACACTGTGCATTTCGTCTAATGCGGGTTTTTCAGTAAATTCTAAGTTTTTCAATACAACTCATTCATATACAATGTACTACACTGTGCATTTCGTCTAAAGCGGGTTTTTTCAGTAAATTCTACGTTTTTCAGTGCAACTCACTCATATACAATGTACTACACTGTTCATTTCGTCTAATGCGGGTTTTTCAGTAAATTCTAAATTTTTCAGTGCAACTCACTCATATACTATGTACTACACTGTACATTTCTTCTAATGCGGGTTTTTCAGTAAATTCTAAGTTTTTCAGTGCAACTCACTCATATACAATGTACTACACTGTGCATTTCGTCTAATGCGGGTTTTTCAGTAAATTCTAAGTTTTTCAGTGCAACTCACTCATATACAATGTAGTACACTGTGCATTTCGTCTAATGTGGGTTTTTCAGTAAATTCTAAGTTTTTCAGTGCAACTCACTCATATACAATGTACTACACTGTGCATTTCATCTAATGCGGGTTTTTCAGTAAATTCTAAGTTTTTCAGTGCAACTCACTCATATACAATGTACTACACTGTGCATTTCGTCTAATGCGGGTTTTTCAGTAAATTCTAAGTATTTCAGTGCAACTCACTCATATACAATGTACTACAGTGTGCATTTCGTCTAATGCGGGTTTTTCAGTAAATTCTAAGTTTTTCAGTGCAACTCACTCATATACAATGTACTACACTGTGCATTTCGTCTAATGCGGGTTTTTCAGTAAATTCTAAGTTTTTCAATAAAACTCACTCATATACAATGTACTACACTGTGCATTTCGTCTAAAGCGGGTTTTTCAGTAAATTCTACGTTTTTCAGTGCAACTCACTCATATACAATGTACTACACTGTTCATTTCGTCTAATGCGGGTTTTTCAGTAAATTCTAAGTTTTTCAGTGCAACTCACTCATATACAATGTACTACAATGTGCATTTCGTCTAATGCGGGTTTTTCAGTAAATTCTAAGTTTTTCAGTGCAACTCACTCATATACAATGTACTACACTGTGCATTTCGTCTAATGCAGGTTTTTCAGTAAATTCGAAGTTTTTCAGTGCAACTCACTCATATACTATGTACTACACTGTACATTTCGTCTAATGCGGGTTTTTCAGTAAATTCTAAATTTTTCAGTGCAACTCACTCATATACAATGTACTACACTGTGCATTTCGTCTAATGCGGGTTTTTCAGTAAATTCTAAGTTTTTCAGTGCAACTCACTCATATACAATGTACTACACTGTGCATTTCGTCTAATGCGGGTTTTTCAGTAAATTCTAAGTTTTTCAGTGCAACTCACTCATATACAATGTACTACACTGTGCATTTCGTCTAATGCGGGTTTTTCAGTAAATTCTAAGTTTTTCAGTGCAACTCACTCATATACAATGTACTACACTGTGCATTTCGTCTAATGCGGGTTTTTCAGTAAATTCTAAGTTTTTCAGTGCAACTCACTCATATACAATTTGCTACACTGTGCATTTCGTCTAATGCGGGTTTTTCAGTAAATTCTAAATTTTTCAGTGCAACTCACTCATATACAATGTACTACACTGTGCATTTCGTCTAATGCGGGTTTTTCAGTAAATTCTAAGTTTTTCAGTGCAACTCACTCATATACAATGTACTACACTGTGCATTTCGTCTAATGCGGGTTTTTCAGTAAATTCTAAGTTTTTCAGTGCAACTCACTCATATACTATGTACTACACTGTGCATTTCGTCTAATGCGGGTTTTTCAGTAAATTCTAAGTTTTTCTGTGCAACTCACTCATATACAATGTAGTACACTGTGCATTTCGTCTAATGTGGGTTTTTCAGTAAATTCTAAGTTTTTCAGTGCAACTCACTCATATACAATGTACTACACTGTGCATTTCATCTAATGCGGGTTTTTCAGTAAATTCTAAGTTTTTCAGTGCAACTCACTCATATACAATGTACTACACTGTGCATTTCGTCTAATGCGGGTTTTTCAGTAAATTCTAAGTATTTCAGTGCAACTCACTCATATACAATGTACTACACTGTGCATTTCGTCTAATGCGGGTTTTTTCAGTAAATTCTAAGTTTTTCAGTGCAACTCACTCATATACAATGTACTACACTGTGCATTTCGTCTAATGCGGGTTTTTCAGTAAATTCTAAGTTTTTCAATAAAACTCACTCATATACAATGTACTACACTGTGCATTTCGTCTAAAGCGGGTTTTTCAGTAAATTCTACGTTTTTCAGTGCAACTCACTCATATACAATGTACTACACTGTTCATATCGTCTAATGCGGGTTTTTCAGTAAATTCTAAGTTTTTCAGTGCAACTCACTCATATACAATGTACTACAATGTGCATTTCGTCTAATGCGGGTTTTTCAGTAAATTCTAAGTTTTTCAGTGCAACTCACTCATATACAATGTACTACACTGTGCATTTCGTCTAATGCAGGTTTTTCAGTAAATTCGAAGTTTTTCAGTGCAACTCACTCATATACTATGTACTACACTGTACATTTCGTCTAATGCGGGTTTTTCAGTAAATTCTAAATTTTTCAGTGCAACTCACTCATATACAATGTACTACACTGTGCATTTCGTCTAATGCGGGTTTTTCAGTAAATTCTAAGTTTTTCAAGTGCAACTCACTCATATACAATGTACTACACTGTGCATTTCGTCTAATGCGGGTTTTTCAGTAAATTCTAAGTTTTTCAGTGCAACTCACTCATATACAATGTACTACACTGTGCATTTCGTCTAATGCGGGTTTTTTCAGTAAATTCTAAGTTTTTCAGTGCAACTCACTCATATACAATGTACTACACTGTGCATTTCGTCTAATGCGGGTTTTTCAGTAAATTCTAAGTTTTTCAGTGCAACTCACTCATATACAATTTACTACACTGTGCATTTCGTCTAATGCGGGTTTTTCAGTAAATTCTAAATTTTTCAGTGCAACTCACTCATATACAATGTACTACACTGTGCATTTCGTCTAATGCGGGTTTTTCAGTAAATTCTAAGTTTTTCAGTGCAACTCACTCATATACAATGTACTACACTGTGCATTTCGTCTAATGCGGGTTTTTCAGTAAATTCTAAGTTTTTCAGTGCAACTCACTCATATACTATGTACTACACTGTGCATTTCGTCTAATGCGGGTTTTTCAGTAAATTCTAAGTTTTTCAGTGCAACTCACTCATATACAATGTACTACACTGTGCATTTCGTCTGATGCGGGTTTTTCAGTAAATTCTAAGTTTTTCAGTGCAACTCACTCATATACAATGTACTACACTGTGCATTTCGTCTAATGCGGGTTTTTCAGTAAATTCTAAGTTTTTGAGTG
>NW_028227700.1:0-48716 GCF_978045245.1 Mus caroli | reverse complement strand
GCACAGTGTAGTACATTGTATATGAGTGAGTTTTATTGAAAAACTTAGAATTTACTGAAAAACCCGCATTAGACGAAATGCACAGTGTAGTACATTGTATATGAGTGAGTTGCACTGAAAAACTTAGAATTTACTGAAAAACCCGCATTAGACGAAATGCACAGTGTAGTACATTGTATATGAGTGAGTTGCACTGAAAAACTTAGAATTTACTGAAAAACCCGCATTAGACGAAATGCACAGTGTAGTACATTGTATATGAGTGAGTTGCACTGAAAAACTTAGATTTTACTGAAAAACCCGCATTAGACGAAATGCACAGTGTAGTACATTGTATATGAGTGAGTTGCACTGAAAAACTTAGAATTTACTGAAAAACCCGAATTAGACGAAATACACAGTGTAGTACATTGTATATGAGTGAGTTGCACTGAAAAACTTAGAATTTACTGAAAAACCCGCATTAGACGAAATGCACAGTGTAGTACATTGTATATGAGTGAGTTGCACTGAAAAACTTAGAATTTACTGAAAAACCCGCATTAGAAGAAATGTACAGTGTAGTACATAGTATATGAGTGAGTTGCACTGAAAAATTTAGAATTTACTGAAAAACCCGCATTAGACGAAATGCACAGTGTAGTACATAGTATATGAGTGAGTTGCACTGAAAAACTTAGAATTTACTGAAAAACCCGCATTAGACGTAATGCACAGTGTAGTACATAGTATATGAGTGAATTGCACTGAAAAACTTAGAATTTACTGAAAAACCCGCTTTAGACGAAATGCACAGTGTAGTACATTGTATATGAGTGAGTTGCACTGAAAAACTTAGAATTTACTGAAAAACCCGCATTAGACGAAATGCACAGTGTAGTACATTGTATATGAGTGAGTTGCACTGAAAAACTTAGAATTTACTGAAAAACCCGCATTAGACGAAATGAACAGTGTAGTACATTGTATATGAGTGAGTTGCACTGAAAAACGTAGAATTTACTGAAAAACCCGCTTTAGACGAAATGCACAGTGTAGTACATTGTATATGAGTGAGTTTTATTGAAAAACTTAGAATTTACTGAAAAACCCGCATTAGACGAAATGCACAGTGTAGTACATTGTATATGAGTGAGTTGCACTGAAAAACTTAGAATTTACTGAAAAACCCGCATTAGACGAAATGCACAGTGTAGTACATTGTATATGAGTGAGTTGCACTGAAAAACTTAGAATTTACTGAAAAACCCGCATTAGACGAAATGCACAGTGTAGTACATTGTATATGAGTGAGTTGCACTGAAAAACTTAGATTTTACTGAAAAACCCGCATTAGACGAAATGCACAGTGTAGTACATTGTATATGAGTGAGTTGCACTGAAAAACTTAGAATTTACTGAAAAACCCGAATTAGACGAAATACACAGTGTAGTACATTGTATATGAGTGAGTTGCACTGAAAAACTTAGAATTTACTGAAAAACCCGCATTAGACGAAATGCACAGTGTAGTACATTGTATATGAGTGAGTTGCACTGAAAAACTTAGAATTTACTGAAAAACCCGCATTAGAAGAAATGTACAGTGTAGTACATAGTATATGAGTGAGTTGCACTGAAAAATTTAGAATTTACTGAAAAACCCGCATTAGACGAAATGCACAGTGTAGTACATAGTATATGAGTGAGTTGCACTGAAAAACTTAGAATTTACTGAAAAACCCGCATTAGACGTAATGCACAGTGTAGTACATAGTATATGAGTGAATTGCACTGAAAAACTTAGAATTTACTGAAAAACCCGCTTTAGACGAAATGCACAGTGTAGTACATTGTATATGAGTGAGTTGCACTGAAAAACTTAGAATTTACTGAAAAACCCGCATTAGACGAAATGCACAGTGTAGTACATTGTATATGAGTGAGTTGCACTGAAAAACTTAGAATTTACTGAAAAACCCGCATTAGACGAAATGAACAGTGTAGTACATTGTATATGAGTGAGTTGCACTGAAAAACGTAGAATTTACTGAAAAACCCGCTTTAGACGAAATGCACAGTGTAGTACATTGTATATGAGTGAGTTTTATTGAAAAACTTAGAATTTACTGAAAAACCCGCATTAGACGAAATGCACAGTGTAGTACATTGTATATGAGTGAGTTGCACTGAAAAACTTAGAATTTACTGAAAAACCCGCATTAGACGAAATGCACAGTGTAGTACATTGTATATGAGTGAGTTGCACTGAAAAACTTAGAATTTACTGAAAAACCCGCATTAGACGAAATGCACAGTGTAGTACATTGTATATGAGTGAGTTGCACTGAAAAACTTAGATTTTACTGAAAAACCCGCATTAGACGAAATGCACAGTGTAGTACATTGTATATGAGTGAGTTGCACTGAAAAACTTAGAATTTACTGAAAAACCCGAATTAGACGAAATACACAGTGTAGTACATTGTATATGAGTGAGTTGCACTGAAAAACTTAGAATTTACTGAAAAACCCGCATTAGACGAAATGCACAGTGTAGTACATTGTATATGAGTGAGTTGCACTGAAAAACTTAGAATTTACTGAAAAACCCGCATTAGAAGAAATGTACAGTGTAGTACATAGTATATGAGTGAGTTGCACTGAAAAATTTAGAATTTACTGAAAAACCCGCATTAGACGAAATGCACAGTGTAGTACATAGTATATGAGTGAGTTGCACTGAAAAACTTAGAATTTACTGAAAAACCCGCATTAGACGTAATGCACAGTGTAGTACATAGTATATGAGTGAATTGCACTGAAAAACTTAGAATTTACTGAAAAACCCGCTTTAGACGAAATGCACAGTGTAGTACATTGTATATGAGTGAGTTTTATTGAAAAACTTAGAATTTACTGAAAAACCCGCATTAGACGAAATGAACAGTGTAGTACATTGTATATGAGTGAGTTGCACTGAAAAACGTAGAATTTACTGAAAAACCCGCTTTAGACGAAATGCACAGTGTAGTACATTGTATATGAGTGAGTTTTATTGAAAAACTTAGAATTTACTGAAAAACCCGCATTAGACGATATGCACAGTGTAGTACATTGTATATGAGTGAGTTGCACTGAAAAACTTAGAATTTACTGAAAAACCCGCATTAGACAAAATGCACAGTGTAGTACATTGTATATGAGTGAGTTGCACTGAAATACTTAGAATTTACTGAAAAACCCGCATTAGACGAAATGCACAGTGTAGTACATTGTATATGAGTGAGTTGCACTGAAAAACTTAGAATTTACTGAAAAACCCGCATTAGACGAAATGCACAGTGTAGTACATTGTATATGAGTGAGTTGCACTGAAAAACGTAGAATTTACTGAAAAACCCGCATTAGACGAAATGCACAGTGTAGTACATTGTATATGAGTGAGTTGCACTGAAAAACTTAGATTTTACTGAAAAAGCCGCATTAGACGAAATGCACAGTGTAGTACATTGTATATGAGTGAGTTGCACTGAAAAACTTAGAATTTACTGAAAAACCCGAATTAGACGAAATACACAGTGTAGTACATTGTATATGAGTGAGTTGCACTGAAAAACTTAGAATTTACTGAAAAACCCGCATTAGACGAAATGCACAGTGTAGTACATTGTATATGAGTGAGTTGCACTGAAAAACTTAGAATTTACTGAAAAACCCGCATTAGAAGAAATGTACAGTGTAGTACATAGTATATGAGTGAGTTGCACTGAAAAATTTAGAATTTACTGAAAAACCCGCATTAGACGAAATGCACAGTGTAGTACATAGTATATGAGTGAGTTGCACTGAAAAATTTAGAATTTACTGAAAAACCCGCATTAGACGAAATGCACAGTGTAGTACATTGTATATGAGTGAGTTGCACTGAAAAACTTAGAATTTACTGAAAAACCCGCATTAGACGAAATGCACAGTGTAGTACATTGTATATGAGTGAGTTGCACTGAAAAACTTAGAATTTACTGAAAAACCCGCATTAGACGAAATGAACAGTGTAGTACATTGTATATGAGTGAGTTGCACTGAAAAACGTAGAATTTACTGAAAAACCCGCTTTAGACGAAATGCACAGTGTAGTACATTGTATATGAGTGAGTTTTATTGAAAAACTTAGAATTTACTGAAAAACCCGCATTAGACGAAATGCACAGTGTAGTACATTGTATATGAGTGAGTTGCACTGAAAAACTTAGAATTTACTGAAAAACCCGCATTAGACGAAATGCACAGTGTAGTACATTGTATATGAGTGAGTTGCACTGAAAAACTTAGAATTTACTGAAAAACCCGCATTAGACGAAATGCACAGTGTAGTACATTGTATATGAGTGAGTTGCACTGAAAAACTTAGAATTTACTGAAAAACCCGCATTAGACGAAATGCACAGTGTAGTACATTGTATATGAGTGAGTTGCACTGAAAAACTTAGAATTTACTGAAAAACCCGAATTAGACGAAATACACAGTGTAGTACATTGTATATGAGTGAGTTGCACTGAAAAACTTAGAATTTACTGAAAAACCCGCATTAGACGAAATGCACAGTGTAGTACATTGTATATGAGTGAGTTGCACTGAAAAACTTAGAATTTACTGAAAAACCCGCATTAGAAGAAATGTACAGTGTAGTACATAGTATATGAGTGAGTTGCACTGAAAAATTTAGAATTTACTGAAAAACCCGCATTATACGAAATGCACAGTGTAGTACATAGTATATGAGTGAGTTGCACTGAAAAACTTAGAATTTACTGAAAAACCCGCATTAGACGTAATGCACAGTGTAGTACATAGTATATGAGTGAATTGCACTGAAAAACTTAGAATTTACTGAAAAACCCGCATTAGACGAAATGCAGAGTGTAGTACATTGTATATGAGTGAGTTGCACTGAAAAACGTAGAATTTACTGAAAAACCCGCTTTAGACGAAATGCACAGTGTAGTACATTGTATATGAGTGAGTTTTATTGAAAAACTTAGAATTTACTGAAAAACCCGCATTAGACGAAATGCACAGTGTAGTACATTGTATATGAGTGAGTTGCACTGAAAAACTTAGAATTTACTGAAAAACCCGCATTAGACAAAATGCACAGTGTAGTACATTGTATATGAGTGAGTTGCACTGAAATACTTAGAATTTACTGAAAAACCCGCATTAGACGAAATGCACAGTGTAGTACATTGTATATGAGTGAGTTGCACTGAAAAACTTAGAATTTACTGAAAAACCCGCATTAGACGAAATGCACAGTGTAGTACATTGTATATGAGTGAGTTGCACTGAAAAACTTAGAATTTACTGAAAAACCCGCATTAGACGAAATGCACAGTGTAGTACATTGTATATGAGTGAGTTGCACTGAAAAACTTAGATTTTACTGAAAAACCCACATTAGACGAAATGCACAGTGTAGTACATTGTATATGAGTGAGTTGCACTGAAAAACTTAGAATTTACTGAAAAACCCGAATTAGACGAAATACACAGTGTAGTACATTGTATATGAGTGAGTTGCACTGAAAAACTTAGAATTTACTGAAAAACCCGCATTAGACGAAATGCACAGTGTAGTACATTGTATATGAGTGAGTTGCACTGAAAAACTTAGAATTTACTGAAAAACCCGCATTAGAAGAAATGTACAGTGTAGTACATAGTATATGAGTGAGTTGCACTGAAAAATTTAGAATTTACTGAAAAACCCGCATTAGACGAATTGCACAGTGTAGTACATAGTATATGAGTGAGTTGCACTGAAAAACTTAGAATTTACTGAAAAACCCGCATTAGACGAAATGCACAGTGTAGTACATTGTATATGAGTGAGTTGCACTGAAAAACTTAGAATTTACTGAAAAACCCGCATTAGACGAAATGAACAGTGTAGTACATTGTATATGAGTGAGTTGCACTGAAAAACGTAGAATTTACTGAAAAACCCGCTTTAGACGAAATGCACAGTGTAGTACATTGTATATGAGTGAGTTTTATTGAAAAACTTAGAATTTACTGAAAAACCCGCATTAGACGAAATGCACAGTGTAGTACATTGTATATGAGTGAGTTGCACTGAAAAACTTAGAATTTACTGAAAAACCCGCATTAGACAAAATGCACAGTGTAGTACATTGTATATGAGTGAGTTGCACTGAAATACTTAGAATTTACTGAAAAACCCGCATTAGATGAAATGCACAGTGTAGTACATTGTATATGAGTGAGTTGCACTGAAAAACTTAGAATTTACTGAAAAACCCGCATTAGACGAAATGCACAGTGTAGTACATTGTATATGAGTGAGTTGCACTGAAAAACTTAGAATTTACTGAAAAACCCGCATTAGACGAAATGCACAGTGTAGTACATTGTATATGAGTGAGTTGCACTGAAAAACTTAGATTTTACTGAAAAACCCACATTAGACGAAATGCACAGTGTAGTACATTGTATATGAGTGAGTTGCACTGAAAAACTTAGAATTTACTGAAAAACCCGAATTAGACGAAATACACAGTGTAGTACATTGTATATGAGTGAGTTGCACTGAAAAACTTAGAATTTACTGAAAAACCCGCATTAGACGAAATGCACAGTGTAGTACAATGTATATGAGTGAGTTGCACTGAAAAACTTAGAATTTACTGAAAAACCCGCATTAGAAGAAATGTACAGTGTAGTACATAGTATATGAGTGAGTTGCACTGAAAAATTTAGAATTTACTGAAAAACCCGCATTAGACGAAATGCACAGTGTAGTACATAGTATATGAGTGAGTTGCACTGAAAAACTTAGAATTTACTGAAAAACCCGCATTAGACGAAATGCACAGTGTAGTACATAGTATATGAGTGAATTGCACTGAAAAACTTAGAATTTACTGAAAAACCCGCATTAGACGAAATGCACAGTGTAGTACATTGTATATGAGTGAGTTGCACTGAAAAACTTAGAATTTACTGAAAACCCCGCATTAGACGAAATGCACAGTGTAGTACATTGTATATGAGTGAGTTGCACTGAAAAAAGTAGAATTTACTGAAAAACCCGCATTAGACGAAATGCACAGTGTAGTACATTGTATATGAGTGAGTTGCACTGAAAAACTTAGAATTTACTGAAAAACCAGCATTAGACGAAATGAACAGTGTAGTACATTGTATATGAGTGAGTTGCACTGAAAAACGTAGAATTTACTGAAAAACCCGCTTTAGACGAAATGCACAGTGTAGTACATTGTATATGAGTGAGTTGTATTGAAAAACTTAGAATTTACTGAAAAACCCGCATTAGACGAAATGCACAGTGTAGTACCTTGTATATGAGTGAGTTGCACTGAAAAACTTAGAATTTACTGAAAAACCCGCATTAGACGAAATGCACAGTGTAGTACATTGTATATGAGTGAGTTGCACTGAAAAACTTAGAATTTACTGAAAAACCCGCATCAGACGAAATGCACAGTGTAGTACATTGTATATGAGTGAGTTGCACTGAAAAACTTAGAATTTACTGAAAAACCCGCATTAGACGAAATGCACAGTGTAGTACATTGTATATGAGTGAGTTGCACTGAAAAATTTAGAATTTACTGAAAAACCCGCATTAGACGAAATGCACAGTGTAGTAAATTGTATATGAGTGAGTTGCACTGAAAAACTTAGAATTTACTGAAAAACCCGCATTAGACGAAATGCACAGTGTAGTACATTGTATATGAGTGAGTTGCACTGAAAAACTTAGAATTTACTGAAAAACCCGCATTAGACGAAATGCACAGTGTAGTACATTGTATATGAGTGAGTTGCACTGAAAAACGTAGAATTTACTGAAAAACCCGCTTTAGACGAAATGCACAGTGTAGTACATTGTATATGAGTGATTTTTATTGAAAAACTTAGAATTTACTGAAAAACCCGCATTAGACGATATGCACAGTGTAGTACATTGTATATGAGTGAGTTGCACTGAAAAACTTAGAATTTACTGAAAAACCCGCATTAGACAAAATGCACAGTGTAGTACATTGTATATGAGTGAGTTGCACTGAAATACTTAGAATTTACTGAAAAACCCGCATTAGACGAAATGCACAGTGTAGTACATTGTATATGAGTGAGTTGCACTGAAAAACTTAGAATTTACTGAAAAACCCACATTAGACGAAATGCACAGTGTAGTACATTGTATATGAGTGAGTTGCACTGAAAAACTTAGATTTTATTGAAAAACCCGCATTAGACGAAATGCACAGTGTAGTACATTGTATATGAGTGAGTTGCACTGAAAAACTTAGAATTTACTGAAAAACCCGAATTAGAGGAAATACACAGTGTAGTACATTGTATATGAGTGAGTTGCACTGAAAAACTTAGAATTTACTGAAAAACCCGCATTAGACGAAATGCACAGTGTAGTACATTGTATATGAGTGAGTTGCACTGAAAAACTTAGAATTTACTGAAAAACCCGCATTAGAAGAAATGTACAGTGTAGTACATAGTATATGAGTGAGTTGCACTGAAAAACTTAGAATTTACTGAAAAACCCGCATTAGACGAAATGCACAGTGTAGTACATAGTATATGAGTGAGTTGCACTGAAAAACTTAGAATTTACTGAAAAACCCGCATTAGACGAAATGCACTGTGTAGTACATAGTATATGAGTGAATTGCACTGAAAAACTTAGAATTTACTGAAAAACCCGCATTAGACGAAATGCACAGTGTAGTACATTGTATATGAGTGAGTTGCACTGAAAAACTTAGAATTTACTGAAAAACCCGCATTAGACGAAATGCACAGTGTAGTACATTGTATATGAGTGAGTTGCACTGAAAAAAGTAGAATTTACTGAAAAACCCGCATTAGACGAAATGCACAGTGTAGTACATTGTATATGAGTGAGTTGCACTGAAAAACGTTGAATTTACTGAAAAACCCGCTTTAGACGAAATGCACAGTGTAGTACATTGTATATGAGTGAGTTGTATTGAAAAACTTAGAATTTACTGAAAAACCCGCATTAGACGAAATGCACAGTGTAGTACCTTGTAAAGGAGTGAGTTGCACTGAAAAACTTAGAATTTACTGAAAAACCCGCATTAGACGAAATGCACAGTGTAGTACATTGTATATGAGTGAGTTGCACTGAAAAACTTAGAATTTACTGAAAAACCCGCATCAGACGAAATGCACAGTGTAGTACATTGTATATGAGTGAGTTGCACTGAAAAACTTAGAATTTACTGAAAAACCCGCATTAGACGAAATGCACAGTGTAGTACATAGTATATGAGTGAGTTGCACTGAAAAACTTAGAATTTACTGAAAAACCCGCATTAGACGAAATGCACAGTGTAGTACATTGTATATGAGTGAGTTGCATTGAAAAACTTAGAATTTACTGAAAAACCCGCATTAGACGAAATGCACAGTGTAGTACATTGTATATGAGTGAGTTGCACTGAAAAATTTAGAATTTACTGAAAAACCCGCATTAGACGAAATGCACAGTGTAGTAAATTGTATATGAGTGAGTTGCACTGAAAAACTTAGAATTTACTGAAAAACCCGCATTAGATGAAATGCACAGTGTAGTACATTGTATATGAGTGAGTTGCACTGAAAAACTTAGAATTTACTGAAAAACCCGCATTAGACGAAATGAACAGTGTAGTACATTGTATATGAGTGAGTTGCACTGAAAAACGTAGAATTTACTGAAAAACCCGCTTTAGACGAAATGCACAGTGTAGTACATTGTATATGAGTGAGTTTTATTGAAAAACTTAGAATTTACTGAAAAACCCGCATTAGACGATATGCACAGTGTAGTACATTGTATATGAGTGAGTTGCACTGAAAAACTTAGAATTTACTGAAACACCCGCATTAGACAAAATGCACAGTGTAGTACATTGTATATGAGTGAGTTGCACTGAAATACTTAGAATTTACTGAAAAACCCGCATTAGACGAAATGCACAGTGTAGTACATTGTATATGAGTGAGTTGCACTGAAAAACTTAGAATTTACTGAAAAACCCGCATTAGACGAAATGCACAGTGTAGTACATTGTATATGAGTGAGTTGCACTGAAAAACTTAGAATTTACTGAAAAACCCGCATTAGACGAAATGCACAGTGTAGTACATTGTATATGAGTGAGTTGCACTGAAAAACTTAGATTTTACTGAAAAAGCCGCATTAGACGAAATGCACAGTGTAGTACATTGTATATGAGTGAGTTGCACTGAAAAACTTAGAATTTACTGAAAAACCCGAATTAGACGAAATACACAGTGTAGTACATTGTATATGAGTGAGTTGCACTGAAAAACTTAGAATTTACTGAAAAACCCGCATTAGACGAAATGCACAGTGTAGTACATTGTATATGAGTGAGTTGCACTGAAAAACTTAGAATTTACTGAAAAACCCGCATTAGAAGAAATGTACAGTGTAGTACATAGTATATGAGTGAGTTGCACTGAAAAATTTAGAATTTACTGAAAAACCCGCATTAGACGAAATGCACAGTGTAGTACATAGTATATGAGTGAGTTGCACTGAAAAATTTAGAATTTACTGAAAAACCCGCATTAGACGAAATGCACAGTGTAGTACATTGTATATGAGTGAGTTGCACTGAAAAACTTAGAATTTACTGAAAAACCCGCATTAGACGAAATGCACAGTGTAGTACATTGTATATGAGTGAGTTGCACTGAAAAACTTAGAATTTACTGAAAAACCCGCATTAGACGAAATGAACAGTGTAGTACATTGTATATGAGTGAGTTGCACTGAAAAACGTAGAATTTACTGAAAAACCCGCTTTAGACGAAATGCACAGTGTAGTACATTGTATATGAGTGAGTTTTATTGAAAAACTTAGAATTTACTGAAAAACCCGCATTAGACGAAATGCACAGTGTAGTACATTGTATATGAGTGAGTTGCACTGAAAAACTTAGAATTTACTGAAAAACCCGCATTAGACAAAATGCACAGTGTAGTACATTGTATATGAGTGAGTTGCACTGAAATACTTAGAATTTACTGAAAAACCCGCATTAGACGAAATGCACAGTGTAGTACATTGTATATGAGTGAGTTGCACTGAAAAACTTAGAATTTACTGAAAAACCCGCATTAGACGAAATGCACAGTGTAGTACATTGTATATGAGTGAGTTGCACTGAAAAACTTAGAATTTACTGAAAAACCCGCATTAGACGAAATGCACAGTGTAGTACATTGTATATGAGTGAGTTGCACTGAAAAACTTAGATTTTACTGAAAAACCCGCATTAGACGAAATGCACAGTGTAGTACATTGTATATGAGTGAGTTGCACTGAAAAACTTAGAATTTACTGAAAAACCCGAATTAGACGAAATACACAGTGTAGTACATTGTATATGAGTGAGTTGCACTGAAAAACTTAGAATTTACTGAAAAACCCGCATTAGAAGAAATGTACAGTGTAGTACATAGTATATGAGTGAGTTGCACTGAAAAATTTAGAATTTACTGAAAAACCCGCATTAGACGAAATGCACAGTGTAGTACATAGTATATGAGTGAGTTGCACTGAAAAACTTAGAATTTACTGAAAAACCCGCATTAGACGAAATGCACAGTGTAGTACATAGTATATGAGTGAATTGCACTGAAAAACTTAGAATTTACTGAAAAACCCGCATTAGACGAAATGCACAGTGTAGTACATTGTATATGAGTGAGTTGCACTGAAAAACTTAGAATTTACTGAAAAACCCGCATTAGACGAAATGCACAGTGTAGTACATTGTATATGAGTGAGTTGCACTGAAAAAAGTAGAATTTACTGAAAAACCCGCATTAGACGAAATGCACAGTGTAGTATATTGTATATGAGTGAGTTGCACTGAAAAACTTAGAATTTACTGAAAAACCCGCATTAGACGAAATGAACAATGTAGTACATTGTATATGAGTGAGTTGCACTGAAAAACGTAGAATTTACTGAAAAACCCGCTTTAGACGAAATGCACAGTGTAGTACATTGTATATGAGTGAGTTGCACTGAAAAACTTAGAATTTACTGAAAAACCCGCATTAGACAAAATGCACAGTGTAGTACATTGTATATGAGTGAGTTGCACTGAAATACTTAGAATTTACTGAAAAACCCGCATTAGACGAAATGCACAGTGTAGTACATTGTATATGAGTGAGTTGCACTGAAAAACTTAGAATTTACTGAAAAACCCGCATTAGACGAAATGCACAGTGTAGTACATTGTATATGAGTGAGTTGCACTGAAAAACTTAGAATTTACTGAAAAACCCGCATTAGACGAAATGCACAGTGTAGTACATTGTATATGAGTGAGTTGCACTGAAAAACTTAGATTTTACTGAAAAACCCGCATTAGACGAAATGCACAGTGTAGTACATTGTATATGAGTGAGTTGCACTGAAAAACTTAGAATTTACTGAAAAAACCGAATTAGACGAAATACACAGTGTAGTACATTGTATATGAGTGAGTTGCACTGAAAAACTTAGAATTTACTGAAAAACCCGCATTAGACGAAATGCACAGTGTAGTACATTGTATATGAGTGAGTTGCACTGAAAAACTTAGAATTTACTGAAAAACCCGCATTAGAAGAAATGTACAGTGTAGTACATAGTATATGAGTGAGTTGCACTGAAAAATTTAGAATTTACTGAAAAACCCGCATTAGACGAAATGCACAGTGTAGTACATAGTATATGAGTGAGTTGCACTGAAAAACTTAGAATTTACTGAAAAACCCGCATTAGACGAAATGCACAGTGTAGTACATAGTATATGAGTGAATTGCACTGAAAAACTTAGAATTTACTGAAAAACCCGCATTAGACGAAATGCACAGTGTAGTACATTGTATATGAGTGAGTTGCACTGAAAAACGTAGAATTTACTGAAAAACCCGCTTTAGACGAAATGCACAGTGTAGTACATTGTATATGAGTGAGTTGTATTGAAAAACTTAGAATTTACTGAAAAACCCGCATTAGACGAAATGCACAGTGTAGTACCTTGTATATGAGTGAGTTGCACTGAAAAACTTAGAATTTACTGAAAAACCCGCATTAGACAAAATGCACAGTGTAGTACATTGTATATGAGTGAGTTGCACTGAAAAACTTAGAATTTACTGAAAAACCCGCATCAGACGAAATGCACAGTGTAGTACATTGTATATGAGTGAGTTGCACTGAAAAACTTAGAATTTACTGAAAAACCCGCATTAGACGAAATGCACAGTGTAGTACATTGTATATGAGTGAGTTGCACTGAAAAATTTAGAATTTACTGAAAAACCCGCATTAGACGAAATGCACAGTGTAGTAAATTGTATATGAGTGAGTTGCACTGAAAAACTTAGAATTTACTGAAAAACCCGCATTAGACGAAATGCACAGTGTAGTACATTGTATATGAGTGAGTTGCACTGAAAAACTTAGAATTTACTGAAAAACCCGCATTAGACGAAATGAACAGTGTAGTACATTGTATATGAGTGAGTTGCACTGAAAAACGTAGAATTTACTGAAAAACCCGCTTTAGACGAAATGCACAGTGTAGTACATTGTATATGAGTGAGTTTTATTGAAAAACTTAGAATTTACTGAAAAACACGCATTAGACGATATGCACAGTGTAGTACATTGTATATGAGTGAGTTGCACTGAAAAACTTAGAATTTACTGAAAAACCCGCATTAGACAAAATGCACAGTGTAGTACATTGTATATGAGTGAGTTGCACTGAAATACTTAGAATTTACTGAAAAACCCGCATTAGACGAAATGCACAGTGTAGTACATTGTATATGAGTGAGTTGCACTGAAAAACTTAGAATTTACTGAAAAACCCGCATTAGACGAAATGCACAGTGTAGTACATTGTATATGAGTGAGTTGCACTGAAAAACTTAGAATTTACTGAAAAACCCGCATTAGACGAAATGCACAGTGTAGTACATTGTATATGAGTGAGTTGCACTGAAAAACTTAGATTTTACTGAAAAAGCCGTATTAGACGAAATGCACAGTGTAGTACATTGTATATGAGTGAGTTGCACTGAAAAACTTAGAATTTACTGAAAAACCCGAATTAGACGAAATACACAGTGTAGTACATTGTATATTTGTGAGTTGCACTGAAAAACTTAGAATTTACTGAAAAACCCGCATTAGACGAAATGCACAGTGTAGTACATTGTATATGAGTGAGTTGCACTGAAAAACTTAGAATTTACTGAAAAACCCGCATTAGAAGAAATGTACAGTGTAGTACATAGTATATGAGTGAGTTGCACTGAAAAATTTAGAATTTACTGAAAAACCCGCATTAGACGAAATGCACAGTGTAGTACATAGTATATGAGTGAGTTGCACTGAAAAACTTAGAATTTACTGAAAAACCCGCATTAGACGAAATGCACAGTGTAGTACATAGTATATGAGTGAATTGCACTGAAAAACTTAGAATTTACTGAAAAACCCGCATTAGACGAAATGCACAGTGTAGTACATTGTATATGAGTGAGTTGCACTGAAAAACTTAGAATTTACTGAAAAACCCGCATTAGACGAAATGCACAGTGTAGTACATTGTATATGAGTGAGTTGCACTGAAAAAAGTAGAATTTACTGAAAAACCCGCATTAGACGAAATGCACAGTGTAGTACATTGTATATGAGTGAGTTGCACTGAAAAACTTAGAATTTACTGAAAAACCAGCATTAGACGAAATGAACAGTGTAGTACCTTGTATATGAGTGAGTTGCACTGAAAAACTTAGAATTTACTGAAAAACCCGCATTGGACGAAATGCACAGTGTAGTACATTGTATATGAGTGAGTTGCACTGAAAAACTTAGAATTTACTGAAAAACCCGCATCAGACGAAATGCACAGTGTAGTACATTGTATATGAGTGAGTTGCACTGAAAAACTTAGAATTTACTGAAAAACCCGCATTAGACGAAATGCACAGTGTAGTACATAGTATATGAGTGAGTTGCACTGAAAAACTTAGAATTTACTGAAAAACCCGCATTAGAGGAAATGCACAGTGTAGTACATTGTATATGAGTGAGTTGCACTGAAAAACTTAGAATTTACTGAAAAACCCGCATTAGACGAAATGCACAGTGTAGTACATTGTATATGAGTGAGTTGCACTGAAAAATTTAGAATTTACTGAAAAACCCGCATTAGACGAAATGCACAGTGTAGTAAATTGTATATGAGTGAGTTGCACTGAAAAACTTAGAATTTACTGAAAAACCCGCATTAGACGAAATGCACAGTGTAGTACATTGTATATGAGTGAGTTGCACTGAAAATCTTAGAATTTACTGAAAAACCCGCATTAGACGAAATGCACAGTGTAGTACATGTATATGAGTGAGTTGCACTGAAAAACTTAGAATTTACTGAAAAACCCGCATTAGACGAAATGCACAGTGTAGTACATTGTATATGAGTGAGTTGCACTGAAAAACTTAGAATTTACTGAAAAACCCGCATTAGACGAAATGCACAGTGTAGTACATTGTATATGAGTGAGTTGCACTGAAAAACTTAGAATTTACTGAAAAACCCGCATTAGACGAAATGAACAGTGTAGTACATTGTATATGAGTGAGTTGCACTGAAAAACGTAGAATTTACTGAAAAACCCGCTTTAGACGAAATGCACAGTGTAGTACATTGTATATGAGTGAGTTTTATTGAAAAACTTAGAATTTACTGAAAAACCCGCATTAGACGAAATGCACAGTGTAGTACATTGTATATGAGTGAGTTGCACTGAAAAACTTAGAATTTACTGAAAAACCCGCATTAGACAAAATGCACAGTGTAGTACATTGTATATGAGTGAGTTGCACTGAAATACTTAGAATTTACTGAAAAACCCGCATTAGACGAAATGCACAGTGTAGTACATTGTATATGAGTGAGTTGCACTGAAAAACTTAGAATTTACTGAAAAACCCGCATTAGACGAAATGCACAGTGTAGTACATTGTATATGAGTGAGTTGCACTGAAAAACTTAGAATTTACTGAAAAACCCGCATTAGACGAAATGCACAGTGTAGTACATTGTATATGAGTGAGTTGCACTGAAAAACTTAGAATTTACTGAAAAACCCGCATTAGACGAAATGCTCAGTGTAGTACATTGTATATGAGTGAGTTGCACTGAAAAATTTAGAATTTACTGAAAAACCCGCATTAGACGAAATGCACAGTGTAGTAAATTGTATATGAGTGAGTTGCACTGAAAAACTTAGAATTTACTGAAAAACCCGCATTAGACGAAATGCACAGTGTAGTACATTGTATATGAGTGAGTTGCACTGAAAAACTTAGAATTTACTGAAAAACCCGCATTAGACGAAATGCACAGTGTAGTACATTGTATATGAGTGAGTTGCACTGAAAAACTTAGAATTTACTGAAAAACCCGCATTAGACGAAATGCACAGTGTAGTACATGTATATGAGTGAGTTGCACTGAAAAACTTAGAATTTACTGAAAAACCCGCATTAGACGAAATGCACAGTGTAGTACATTGTATATGAGTGAGTTGCACTGAAAAACTTAGAATTTACTGAAAAACCCGCATTAGACGAAATGCACAGTGTAGTACATTGTATATGAGTGAGTTGCACTGAAAAACTTAGAATTTACTGAAAAACCCGCATTAGACGAAATGAACAGTGTAGTACATTGTATATGAGTGAGTTGCACTGAAAAACGTAGAATTTACTGAAAAACCCGCTTTAGACGAAATGCACAGTGTAGTACATTGTATATGAGTGAGTTTTATTGAAAAACTTAGAATTTACTGAAAAACCCGCATTAGACGAAATGCACAGTGTAGTACATTGTATATGAGTGAGTTGCACTGAAAATTTTAGAATGTACTGAAAAACCCGAATTAGACGAAATACACAGTGTAGTACATTGTATATGAGTGAGTTGCACTGAAAAAAGTAGAATTTACTGAAAAACCCGCATTAGACGAAATGCACAGTGTAGTACATTGTATATGAGTGAGTTGCACTGAAAAACTTAGAATTTACTGAAAAACCAGCATTAGACGAAATGAACAGTGTAGTACCTTGTATATGAGTGAGTTGCACTGAAAAACTTAGAATTTACTGAAAAACCCGCATTAGACGAAATGCACAGTGTAGTACATTGTATATGAGTGAGTTGCACTGAAAAACTTAGAATTTACTGAAAAACCCGCATCAGACGAAATGCACAGTGTAGTACATTGTATATGAGTGAGTTGCACTGAAAAACTTAGAATTTACTCAAAAACCCGCATTAGACGAAATGCACAGTGTAGTACATAGTATATGAGTGAGTTGCACTGAAAAACTTAGAATTTACTGAAAAACCCGCATTAGACGAAATGCACAGTGTAGTACATTGTATATGAATGAGTTGCACTGAAAAACTTAGAATTTACTGAAAAACCCGCATTAGACGAAATGAACAGTGTAGTACATTGTATATGAGTGAGTTGCACTGAAAAATTTAGAATTTACTGAAAAACCCGCATTAGACGAAATGCACAGTGTAGTAAATTGTATATGAGTGAGTTGCACTGAAAAACTTAGAATTTACTGAAAAACCCGCATTAGACGAAATGCACAGTGTAGTACATTGTATATGAGTGAGTTGCACTGAAAAACTTAGAATTTACTGAAAAACCCGCATTAGACGAAATGCACAGTGTAGTACATTGTATATGAGTGAGTTGCACTGAAAAACTTAGAATTTACTGAAAAACCCGCATTAGACGAAATGAACAGTGTAGTACATTGTATATGAGTGAGTTGCACTGAAAAACGTAGAATTTACTGAAAAACCCGCTTTAGACGAAATGCACAGTGTAGTACATTGTATATGAGTGAGTTTTATTGAAAAACTTAGAATTTACTGAAAAACCCGCATTAGACGAAATGCACAGTGTAGTACATTGTATATGAGTGAGTTGCACTGAAAAACTTAGAATTTACTGAAAAACCCGCATTAGACAAAATGCACAGTGTAGTACATTGTATATGAGTGAGTTGCACTGAAATACTTAGAATTTACTGAAAAACCCGCATTAGACGAAATGCACAGTGTAGTACATTGTATATGAGTGAGTTGCACTGAAAAACTTAGAATTTACTGAAAAACCCGCATTAGACGAAATGCACAGTGTAGTACATTGTATATGAGTGAGTTGCACTGAAAAACTTAGAATTTACTGAAAAACCCGCATTAGACGAAATGCACAGTGTAGTACATTGTATATGAGTGAGTTGCACTGAAAAACTTAGAATTTACTGAAAAACCCGCATTAGACGAAATGCACAGTGTAGTACATTGTATATGAGTGAGTTGCACTGAAAAACTTAGAATTTACTGAAAAACCCGAGTTAGACGAAATACACAGTGTAGTACATTGTATATGAGTGAGTTGCACTGAAAAACTTAGAATTTACTGAAAAACCCGTATTAGACGAAATGCACAGTGTAGTACATTGTATATGAGTGAGTTGCACTGAAAAACTTAGAATTTACTGAAAAACCCGCATTAGAAGAAATGTACAGTGTAGTACATAGTATATGAGTGAGTTGCACTGAAAAATTTAGAATTTACTGAAAAACCCGCATTAGACGAAATGCACAGTGTAGTACATAGTATAGGAGTGAGTTGCACTGAAAAACTTAGAATTTACTGAAAAACCCGCATTAGATGAAATGCACAGTGTAGTACATGGTATATGAGTGAATTGCACTGAAAAAGTTAGAATTTACTGAAAAACCCGCATTAGACGAAATGCACAGTGTAGTACATTGTATATGAGTGAGTTGCACTGAAAAAAGTAGAATTTACTGAAAAACCCGCTTTAGACGAAATGCACAGTGTAGTACATTGTATATGAGTGAGTTGCCCTGAAAAACTTAGAATTTACTGAAAAACCAGCATTAGACGAAATGAACAGTGTAGTACATTGTATATGAGTGAGTTGCACTGAAAAACGTAGAATTTACTGAAAAACCCGCTTTAGACGAAATGCACAGTGTAGTACATTGTATATGAGTGAGTTGTATTGAAAAACTTAGAATTTACTGAAAAACCCGCATTAGATGAAATGCACAGTGTAGTACCTTATATATGAGTGAGTTGCACTGAAAAACTTAGAATTTACTGAAAAACCCGCATTAGACGAAATGCACAGTGTAGTACATTGTATATGAGTGAGTTGCACTGAAAAACTTAGAATTTACTGAAAAACCCGCATCAGACGAAATGCACAGTGTAGTACATTGTATATGAGTGAGTTGCACTGAAAAACTTAGAATTTACTGAAAAACCCGCATTAGACGAAATGCACAGTGTAGTACATAGTATATGAGTGAGTTGCACTGAAAAACTTAGAATTTACTGAAAAACCCGCATTAGACGAAATGCACAGTGTAGTACATTGTATATGAGTGAGTTGCACTGAAAAACTTAGAATTTACTGAAAAACCCGCATTAGACGAAATGCACAGTGTAGTACATTGTATATGAGTGAGTTGCACTGAAAAACTTAGAATTTACTGAAAAACCCGCATTAGACGAAATGCACAGTGTAGTACATTGTATATGAGTGAGTTGCACTGAAAAACTTAGAATTTACTGAAAAACCCGCATTAGACGAAATGAACAGTGTAGTACATTGTATATGAGTGAGTTGCACTGAAAAACGTAGAATTTACTGAAAAACCCGCTTTAGACGAAATGCACAGTGTAGTACATTGTATATGAGTGAGTTTTATTGAAAAACTTAGAATTTACTGAAAAACCCGCATTAGACGAAATGCACAGTGTAGTACATTGTATATGAGTGAGTTGCACTGAAAAACTTAGAATTTACTGAAAAACCCGCATTAGACGAAATGCACAGTGTAGTACATTGTATATGAGTGAGTTGCACTGAAAAACTTAGATTTTACTGAAAAACCCGCATTAGACGAAATGCACAGTGTAGTACATTGTATATGAGTGAGTTGCACTGAAAAACTTAGAATTTACTGAAAAACCCGAATTAGACGAAATACACAGTGTAGTACATTGTATATGAGTGAGTTGCACTGAAAAACTTAGAATTTACTGAAAAACCCGCATTAGACGAAATGCACAGTGTAGTACATTGTATATGAGTGAGTTGCACTGAAAAACTTAGAATTTACTGAAAAACCCGCATTAGAAGAAATGTACAGTGTAGTACATAGTATATGAGTGAGTTGCACTGAAAAATTTAGAATTTACTGAAAAACCCGCATTAGACGAAATGCACAGTGTAGTACATAGTATATGAGTGAGTTGCACTGAAAAACTTAGAATTTACTGAAAAACCCGCATTAGACGAAATGCACAGTGTAGTACATAGTATATGAGTGAATTGCACTGAAAAACTTAGAATTTACTGAAAAACCCGCATTAGACGAAATGCAGAGTGTAGTACATTGTATATGAGTGAGTTGCACTGAAAAACGTAGAATTTACTGAAAAACCCGCTTTAGACGAAATGCACAGTGTAGTACATTGTATATGAGTGAGTTTTATTGAAAAACTTAGAATTTACTGAAAAACCCGCATTAGACGAAATGCACAGTGTAGTACATTGTATATGAGTGAGTTGCACTGAAAAACTTAGAATTTACTGAAAAACCCGCATTAGACGAAATGCACAGTGTAGTACATTGTATATGAGTGAGTTGCACTGAAAAACTTAGAATTTACTGAAAAACCCGCATTAGACGAAATGCACAGTGTAGTACATTGTATATGAGTGAGTTGCACTGAAAAACTTAGAATTTACTGAAAAACCCGCATTAGACGAAATGCACAGTGTAGTACATTGTATATGAGTGAGTTGCACTGAAAAACTTAGATTTTACTGAAAAACCCACATTAGACGAAATGCACAGTGTAGTACATTGTATATGAGTGAGTTGCACTGAAAAACTTAGAATTTACTGAAAAACCCGAATTAGACGAAATACACAGTGTAGTACATTGTATATGAGTGAGTTGCACTGAAAAACTTAGAATTTACTGAAAAACCCGCATTAGACGAAATGCACAGTGTAGTACAATGTATATGAGTGAGTTGCACTGAAAAACTTAGAATTTACTGAAAAACCCGCATTAGAAGAAATGTACAGTGTAGTACATAGTATATGAGTGAGTTGCACTGAAAAATTTAGAATTTACTGAAAAACCCGCATTAGACGAAATGCACAGTGTAGTACATAGTATATGAGTGAGTTGCACTGAAAAACTTAGAATTTACTGAAAAACCCGCATTAGACGAAATGCACAGTGTAGTACATAGTATATGAGTGAATTGCACTGAAAAACTTAGAATTTACTGAAAAACCCGCATTAGACGAAATGCACAGTGTAGTACATTGTATATGAGTGAGTTGCACTGAAAAACTTAGAATTTACTGAAAAACCCGCATTAGACGAAATGCACAGTGTAGTACATTGTATATGAGTGAGTTGCACTGAAAAAAGTAGAATTTACTGAAAAACCCGCATTAGACGAAATGCACAGTGTAGTACATTGTATATGAGTGAGTTGCACTGAAAAACTTAGAATTTACTGAAAAACCAGCATTAGACGAAATGAACAGTGTAGTACATTGTATATGAGTGAGTTGCACTGAAAAACGTAGAATTTACTGAAAAACCCGCTTTAGACGAAATGCACAGTGTAGTACATTGTATATGAGTGAGTTGTATTGAAAAACTTAGAATTTACTGAAAAACCCGCATTAGACGAAATGCACAGTGTAGTACCTTGTATATGAGTGAGTTGCACTGAAAAACTTAGAATTTACTGAAAAACCCGCATTAGACGAAATGCACAGTGTAGTACATTGTATATGAGTGAGTTGCACTGAAAAACTTAGAATTTACTGAAAAACCCGCATCAGACGAAATGCACAGTGTAGTACATTGTATATGAGTGAGTTGCACTGAAAAACTTAGAATTTACTGAAAAACCCGCATTAGACGAAATGCACAGTGTAGTACATTGTATATGAGTGAGTTGCACTGAAAAATTTAGAATTTACTGAAAAACCCGCATTAGACGAAATGCACAGTGTAGTAAATTGTATATGAGTGAGTTGCACTGAAAAACTTAGAATTTACTGAAAAACCCGCATTAGACGAAATGCACAGTGTAGTACATTGTATATGAGTGAGTTGCACTGAAAAACTTAGAATTTACTGAAAAACCCGCATTAGACGAAATGCACAGTGTAGTACATTGTATATGAGTGAGTTGCACTGAAAAACTTAGAATTTACTGAAAAACCCGCATTAGAAGAAATGTACAGTGTAGTACATAGTATATGAGTGAGTTGCACTGAAAAATTTAGAATTTACTGAAAAACCCGCATTAGACGAAATGCACAGTGTAGTACATAGTATATGAGTGAGTTGCACTGAAAAACTTAGAATTTACTGAAAAACCCGCATTAGACGAAATGCACAGTGTAGTACATAGTATATGAGTGAATTGCACTGAAAAACTTAGAATTTACTGAAAAACCCGCATTAGACGAAATGCAGAGTGTAGTACATTGTATATGAGTGAGTTGCACTGAAAAACGTAGAATTTACTGAAAAACCCGCTTTAGACGAAATGCACAGTGTAGTACATTGTATATGAGTGAGTTTTATTGAAAAACTTAGAATTTACTGAAAAACCCGCATTAGACGAAATGCACAGTGTAGTACATTGTATATGAGTGAGTTGCACTGAAAAACTTAGAATTTACTGAAAAACCCGCATTAGACAAAATGCACAGTGTAGTACATTGTATATGAGTGAGTTGCACTGAAATACTTAGAATTTACTGAAAAACCCGCATTAGACGAAATGCACAGTGTAGTACATTGTATATGAGTGAGTTGCACTGAAAAACTTAGAATTTACTGAAAAACCCGCATTAGACGAAATGCACAGTGTAGTACATTGTATATGAGTGAGTTGCACTGAAAAACTTAGAATTTACTGAAAAACCCGCATTAGACGAAATGCACAGTGTAGTACATTGTATATGAGTGAGTTGCACTGAAAAACTTAGATTTTACTGAAAAACCCACATTAGACGAAATGCACAGTGTAGTACATTGTATATGAGTGAGTTGCACTGAAAAACTTAGAATTTACTGAAAAACCCGAATTAGACGAAATACACAGTGTAGTACATTGTATATGAGTGAGTTGCACTGAAAAACTTAGAATTTACTGAAAAACCCGCATTAGACGAAATGCACAGTGTAGTACAATGTATATGAGTGAGTTGCACTGAAAAACTTAGAATTTACTGAAAAACCCGCATTAGAAGAAATGTACAGTGTAGTACATAGTATATGAGTGAGTTGCACTGAAAAATTTAGAATTTACTGAAAAACCCGCATTAGACGAAATGCACAGTGTAGTACATAGTATATGAGTGAGTTGCACTGAAAAACTTAGAATTTACTGAAAAACCCGCATTAGACGAAATGCACAGTGTAGTACATAGTATATGAGTGAATTGCACTGAAAAACTTAGAATTTACTGAAAAACCCGCATTAGACGAAATGCACAGTGTAGTACATTGTATATGAGTGAGTTGCACTGAAAAACTTAGAATTTACTGAAAAACCCGCATTAGACGAAATGCACAGTGTAGTACATTGTATATGAGTGAGTTGCACTGAAAAAAGTAGAATTTACTGAAAAACCCGCATTAGACGAAATGCACAGTGTAGTACATTGTATATGAGTGAGTTGCACTGAAAAACTTAGAATTTACTGAAAAACCAGCATTAGACGAAATGAACAGTGTAGTACATTGTATATGAGTGAGTTGCACTGAAAAACGTAGAATTTACTGAAAAACCCGCTTTAGACGAAATGCACAGTGTAGTACATTGTATATGAGTGAGTTGTATTGAAAAACTTAGAATTTACTGAAAAACCCGCATTAGACGAAATGCACAGTGTAGTACCTTGTATATGAGTGAGTTGCACTGAAAAACTTAGAATTTACTGAAAAACCCGCATTAGACGAAATGCACAGTGTAGTACATTGTATATGAGTGAGTTGCACTGAAAAACTTAGAATTTACTGAAAAACCCGCATCAGACGAAATGCACAGTGTAGTACATTGTATATGAGTGAGTTGCACTGAAAAACTTAGAATTTACTGAAAAACCCGCATTAGACGAAATGCACAGTGTAGTACATTGTATATGAGTGAGTTGCACTGAAAAATTTAGAATTTACTGAAAAACCCGCATTAGACGAAATGCACAGTGTAGTAAATTGTATATGAGTGAGTTGCACTGAAAAACTTAGAATTTACTGAAAAACCCGCATTAGACGAAATGCACAGTGTAGTACATTGTATATGAGTGAGTTGCACTGAAAAACTTAGAATTTACTGAAAAACCCGCATTAGACGAAATGCACAGTGTAGTACATTGTATATGAGTGAGTTGCACTGAAAAACGTAGAATTTACTGAAAAACCCGCTTTAGACGAAATGCACAGTGTAGTACATTGTATATGAGTGATTTTTATTGAAAAACTTAGAATTTACTGAAAAAACCCGAATTAGAGGAAATACACAGTGTAGTACATTGTATATGAGTGAGTTGCACTGAAAAACTTAGAATTTACTGAAAAACCCGCATTAGACGAAATGCACAGTGTAGTACATTGTATATGAGTGAGTTGCACTGAAAAATTTAGAATTTACTGAAAAACCCGCATTAGACGAAATGCACAGTGTAGTAAATTGTATATGAGTGAGTTGCACTGAAAAACTTAGAATTTACTGAAAAACCCGAATTAGAGGAAATACACAGTGTAGTACATTGTATATGAGTGAGTTGCACTGAAAAACTTAGAATTTACTGAAAAACCCGCATTAGACGAAATGCACAGTGTAGTACATTGTATATGAGTGAGTTGCACTGAAAAACTTAGAATTTACTGAAAAACCCGCATTAGAAGAAATGTACAGTGTAGTACATAGTATATGAGTGAGTTGCACTGAAAAACTTAGAATTTACTGAAAAACCCGCATTAGACGAAATGCACAGTGTAGTACATAGTATATGAGTGAGTTGCACTGAAAAACTTAGAATTTACTGAAAAACCCGCATTAGACGAAATGCACAGTGTAGTACATAGTATATGAGTGAATTGCACTGAAAAACTTAGAATTTACTGAAAAACCCGCATTAGACGAAATGCACAGTGTAGTACATTGTATATGAGTGAGTTGCACTGAAAAACTTAGAATTTACTGAAAAACCCGCATTAGACGAAATGCACAGTGTAGTACATTGTATATGAGTGAGTTGCACTGAAAAAAGTAGAATTTACTGAAAAACCCGCATTAGACGAAATGCACAGTGTAGTACATTGTATATGAGTGAGTTGCACTGAAAAACGTAGAATTTACTGAAAAACCCGCTTTAGACGAAATGCACAGTGTAGTACATTGTATATGAGTGAGTTGTATTGAAAAACTTAGAATTTACTGAAAAACCCGCATTAGACGAAATGCACAGTGTAGTACCTTGTAAAGGAGTGAGTTGCACTGAAAAACTTAGAATTTACTGAAAAACCCGCATTAGACGAAATGCACAGTGTAGTACATTGTATATGAGTGAGTTGCACTGAAAAACTTAGAATTTACTGAAAAACCCGCATCAGACGAAATGCACAGTGTAGTACATTGTATATGAGTGAGTTGCACTGAAAAACTTAGAATTTACTGAAAAACCCGCATTAGACGAAATGCACAGTGTAGTACATAGTATATGAGTGAGTTGCACTGAAAAACTTAGAATTTACTGAAAAACCCGCATTAGACGAAATGCACAGTGTAGTACATTGTATATGAGTGAGTTGCATTGAAAAACTTAGAATTTACTGAAAAACCCGCATTAGACGAAATGCACAGTGTAGTACATTGTATATGAGTGAGTTGCACTGAAAAATTTAGAATTTACTGAAAAACCCGCATTAGACGAAATGCACAGTGTAGTAAATTGTATATGAGTGAGTTGCACTGAAAAACTTAGAATTTACTGAAAAACCCGCATTAGATGAAATGCACAGTGTAGTACATTGTATATGAGTGAGTTGCACTGAAAAACTTAGAATTTACTGAAAAACCCGCATTAGACGAAATGAACAGTGTAGTACATTGTATATGAGTGAGTTGCACTGAAAAACGTAGAATTTACTGAAAAACCCGCTTTAGACGAAATGCACAGTGTAGTACATTGTATATGAATGAGTTTTATTGAAAAACTTAGAATTTACTGAAAAACCCGCATTAGACGATATGCACAGTGTAGTACATTGTATATGAGTGAGTTGCACTGAAAAACTTAGAATTTACTGAAACACCCGCATTAGACAAAATGCACAGTGTAGTACATTGTATATGAGTGAGTTGCACTGAAATACTTAGAATTTACTGAAAAACCCGCATTAGACGAAATGCACAGTGTAGTACATTGTATATGAGTGAGTTGCACTGAAAAACTTAGAATTTACTGAAAAACCCGCATTAGACGAAATGCACAGTGTAGTACATTGTATATGAGTGAGTTGCACTGAAAAACTTAGAATTTACTGAAAAACCCGAATTAGACGAAATACACAGTGTAGTACATTGTATATGAGTGAGTTGCACTGAAAAACTTAGAATTTACTGAAAAACCCGCATTAGACGAAATGCACAGTGTAGTACATTGTATATGAGTGAGTTGCACTGAAAAACTTAGAATTTACTGAAAAACCCGCATTAGAAGAAATGTACAGTGTAGTACATAGTATATGAGTGAGTTGCACTGAAAAATTTAGAATTTACTGAAAAACCCGCATTAGACGAAATGCACAGTGTAGTACATAGTATATGAGTGAGTTGCACTGAAAAATTTAGAATTTACTGAAAAACCCGCATTAGACGAAATGCACAGTGTAGTACATTGTATATGAGTGAGTTGCACTGAAAAACTTAGAATTTACTGAAAAACCCGCATTAGACGAAATGCACAGTGTAGTACATTGTATATGAGTGAGTTGCACTGAAAAACTTAGAATTTACTGAAAAACCCGCATTAGACGAAATGAACAGTGTAGTACATTGTATATGAGTGAGTTGCACTGAAAAACGTAGAATTTACTGAAAAACCCGCTTTAGACGAAATGCACAGTGTAGTACATTGTATATGAGTGAGTTTTATTGAAAAACTTAGAATTTACTGAAAAACCCGCATTAGACGAAATGCACAGTGTAGTACATTGTATATGAGTGAGTTGCACTGAAAAACTTAGAATTTACTGAAAAACCCGCATTAGACAAAATGCACAGTGTAGTACATTGTATATGAGTGAGTTGCACTGAAATACTTAGAATTTACTGAAAAACCCGCATTAGACGAAATGCACAGTGTAGTACATTGTATATGAGTGAGTTGCACTGAAAAACTTAGAATTTACTGAAAAACCCGCATTAGACGAAATGCACAGTGTAGTACATTGTATATGAGTGAGTTGCACTGAAAAACTTAGAATTTACTGAAAAACCCGCATTAGACGAAATGCACAGTGTAGTACATTGTATATGAGTGAGTTGCACTGAAAAACTTAGATTTTACTGAAAAACCCGCATTAGACGAAATGCACAGTGTAGTACATTGTATATGAGTGAGTTGCACTGAAAAACTTAGAATTTACTGAAAAACCCGAATTAGACGAAATACACAGTGTAGTACATTGTATATGAGTGAGTTGCACTGAAAAACTTAGAATTTACTGAAAAACCCGCATTAGACGAAATGCACAGTGTAGTACATTGTATATGAGTGAGTTGCACTGAAAAACTTAGAATTTACTGAAAAACCCGCATTAGAAGAAATGTACAGTGTAGTACATAGTATATGAGTGAGTTGCACTGAAAAATTTAGAATTTACTGAAAAACCCGCATTAGACGAAATGCACAGTGTAGTATATAGTATATGAGTGAATTGCACTGAAAAACTTAGAATTTACTGAAAAACCCGCATTAGACGAAATGCACAGTGTAGTACATAGTATATGAGTGAATTGCACTGAAAAACTTAGAATTTACTGAAAAACCCGCATTAGACGAAATGCACAGTGTAGTACATTGTATATGAGTGAGTTGCACTGAAAAACTTAGAATTTACTGAAAAACCCGCATTAGACGAAATGCACAGTGTAGTACAATGTATATGAGTGAGTTGCACTGAAAAACTTAGAATTTACTGAAAAACCCGCATTAGAAGAAATGTACAGTGTAGTACATAGTATATGAGTGAGTTGCACTGAAAAATTTAGAATTTACTGAAAAACCCGCATTAGACGAAATGCACAGTGTAGTACATAGTATATGAGTGAGTTGCACTGAAAAACTTAGAATTTACTGAAAAACCCGCATTAGACGAAATGCACAGTGTAGTACATAGTATATGAGTGAATTGCACTGAAAAACTTAGAATTTACTGAAAAACCCGCATTAGACGAAATGCACAGTGTAGTACATTGTATATGAGTGAGTTGCACTGAAAAACTTAGAATTTACTGAAAAACCCGCATTAGACGAAATGCACAGTGTAGTACATTGTATATGAGTGAGTTGCACTGAAAAAAGTAGAATTTACTGAAAAACCCGCATTAGACGAAATGCACAGTGTAGTACATTGTATATGAGTGAGTTGCACTGAAAAACTTAGAATTTACTGAAAAACCAGCATTAGACGAAATGAACAGTGTAGTACATTGTATATGAGTGAGTTGCACTGAAAAACGTAGAATTTACTGAAAAACCCGCTTTAGACGAAATGCACAGTGTAGTACATTGTATATGAGTGAGTTGTATTGAAAAACTTAGAATTTACTGAAAAACCCGCATTAGACGAAATGCACAGTGTAGTACCTTGTATATGAGTGAGTTGCACTGAAAAACTTAGAATTTACTGAAAAACCCGCATTAGACGAAATGCACAGTGTAGTACATTGTATATGAGTGAGTTGCACTGAAAAACTTAGAATTTACTGAAAAACCCGCATCAGACGAAATGCACAGTGTAGTACATTGTATATGAGTGAGTTGCACTGAAAAACTTAGAATTTACTGAAAAACCCGCATTAGACGAAATGCACAGTGTAGTACATTGTATATGAGTGAGTTGCACTGAAAAATTTAGAATTTACTGAAAAACCCGCATTAGACGAAATGCACAGTGTAGTAAATTGTATATGAGTGAGTTGCACTGAAAAACTTAGAATTTACTGAAAAACCCGCATTAGACGAAATGCACAGTGTAGTACATTGTATATGAGTGAGTTGCACTGAAAAACTTAGAATTTACTGAAAAACCCGCATTAGACGAAATGCACAGTGTAGTACATTGTATATGAGTGAGTTGCACTGAAAAACTTAGAATTTACTGAAAAACCCGCATTAGAAGAAATGTACAGTGTAGTACATAGTATATGAGTGAGTTGCACTGAAAAATTTAGAATTTACTGAAAAACCCGCATTAGACGAAATGCACAGTGTAGTACATAGTATATGAGTGAGTTGCACTGAAAAACTTAGAATTTACTGAAAAACCCGCATTAGACGAAATGCACAGTGTAGTACATAGTATATGAGTGAATTGCACTGAAAAACTTAGAATTTACTGAAAAACCCGCATTAGACGAAATGCAGAGTGTAGTACATTGTATATGAGTGAGTTGCACTGAAAAACGTAGAATTTACTGAAAAACCCGCTTTAGACGAAATGCACAGTGTAGTACATTGTATATGAGTGAGTTTTATTGAAAAACTTAGAATTTACTGAAAAACCCGCATTAGACGAAATGCACAGTGTAGTACATTGTATATGAGTGAGTTGCACTGAAAAACTTAGAATTTACTGAAAAACCCGCATTAGACAAAATGCACAGTGTAGTACATTGTATATGAGTGAGTTGCACTGAAATACTTAGAATTTACTGAAAAACCCGCATTAGACGAAATGCACAGTGTAGTACATTGTATATGAGTGAGTTGCACTGAAAAACTTAGAATTTACTGAAAAACCCGCATTAGACGAAATGCACAGTGTAGTACATTGTATATGAGTGAGTTGCACTGAAAAACTTAGAATTTACTGAAAAACCCGCATTAGACGAAATGCACAGTGTAGTACATTGTATATGAGTGAGTTGCACTGAAAAACTTAGATTTTACTGAAAAACCCACATTAGACGAAATGCACAGTGTAGTACATTGTATATGAGTGAGTTGCACTGAAAAACTTAGAATTTACTGAAAAACCCGAATTAGACGAAATACACAGTGTAGTACATTGTATATGAGTGAGTTGCACTGAAAAACTTAGAATTTACTGAAAAACCCGCATTAGACGAAATGCACAGTGTAGTACAATGTATATGAGTGAGTTGCACTGAAAAACTTAGAATTTACTGAAAAACCCGCATTAGAAGAAATGTACAGTGTAGTACATAGTATATGAGTGAGTTGCACTGAAAAATTTAGAATTTACTGAAAAACCCGCATTAGACGAAATGCACAGTGTAGTACATAGTATATGAGTGAGTTGCACTGAAAAACTTAGAATTTACTGAAAAACCCGCATTAGACGAAATGCACAGTGTAGTACATAGTATATGAGTGAATTGCACTGAAAAACTTAGAATTTACTGAAAAACCCGCATTAGACGAAATGCACAGTGTAGTACATTGTATATGAGTGAGTTGCACTGAAAAACTTAGAATTTACTGAAAAACCCGCATTAGACGAAATGCACAGTGTAGTACATTGTATATGAGTGAGTTGCACTGAAAAAAGTAGAATTTACTGAAAAACCCGCATTAGACGAAATGCACAGTGTAGTACATTGTATATGAGTGAGTTGCACTGAAAAACTTAGAATTTACTGAAAAACCAGCATTAGACGAAATGAACAGTGTAGTACATTGTATATGAGTGAGTTGCACTGAAAAACGTAGAATTTACTGAAAAACCCGCTTTAGACGAAATGCACAGTGTAGTACATTGTATATGAGTGAGTTGTATTGAAAAACTTAGAATTTACTGAAAAACCCGCATTAGACGAAATGCACAGTGTAGTACCTTGTATATGAGTGAGTTGCACTGAAAAACTTAGAATTTACTGAAAAACCCGCATTAGACGAAATGCACAGTGTAGTACATTGTATATGAGTGAGTTGCACTGAAAAACTTAGAATTTACTGAAAAACCCGCATCAGACGAAATGCACAGTGTAGTACATTGTATATGAGTGAGTTGCACTGAAAAACTTAGAATTTACTGAAAAACCCGCATTAGACGAAATGCACAGTGTAGTACATTGTATATGAGTGAGTTGCACTGAAAAATTTAGAATTTACTGAAAAACCCGCATTAGACGAAATGCACAGTGTAGTAAATTGTATATGAGTGAGTTGCACTGAAAAACTTAGAATTTACTGAAAAACCCGCATTAGACGAAATGCACAGTGTAGTACATTGTATATGAGTGAGTTGCACTGAAAAACTTAGAATTTACTGAAAAACCCGCATTAGACGAAATGCACAGTGTAGTACATTGTATATGAGTGAGTTGCACTGAAAAACGTAGAATTTACTGAAAAACCCGCTTTAGACGAAATGCACAGTGTAGTACATTGTATATGAGTGATTTTTATTGAAAAACTTAGAATTTACTGAAAAACCCGCATTAGACGATATGCACAGTGTAGTACATTGTATATGAGTGAGTTGCACTGAAAAACTTAGAATTTACTGAAAAACCCGCATTAGACAAAATGCACAGTGTAGTACATTGTATATGAGTGAGTTGCACTGAAATACTTAGAATTTACTGAAAAACCCGCATTAGACGAAATGCACAGTGTAGTACATTGTATATGAGTGAGTTGCACTGAAAAACTTAGAATTTACTGAAAAACCCGCATTAGACGAAATGCACAGTGTAGTACATTGTATATGAGTGAGTTGCACTGAAAAACTTAGAATTTACTGAAAAACCCACATTAGACGAAATGCACAGTGTAGTACATTGTATATGAGTGAGTTGCACTGAAAAACTTAGATTTTATTGAAAAACCCGCATTAGACGAAATGCACAGTGTAGTACATTGTATATGAGTGAGTTGCACTGAAAAACTTAGAATTTACTGAAAAACCCGAATTAGAGGAAATACACAGTGTAGTACATTGTATATGAGTGAGTTGCACTGAAAAACTTAGAATTTACTGAAAAACCCGCATTAGACGAAATGCACAGTGTAGTACATTGTATATGAGTGAGTTGCACTGAAAAACTTAGAATTTACTGAAAAACCCGCATTAGAAGAAATGTACAGTGTAGTACATAGTATATGAGTGAGTTGCACTGAAAAACTTAGAATTTACTGAAAAACCCGCATTAGACGAAATGCACAGTGTAGTACATAGTATATGAGTGAGTTGCACTGAAAAACTTAGAATTTACTGAAAAACCCGCATTAGACGAAATGCACAGTGTAGTACATAGTATATGAGTGAATTGCACTGAAAAACTTAGAATTTACTGAAAAACCCGCATTAGACGAAATGCACAGTGTAGTACATTGTATATGAGTGAGTTGCACTGAAAAACTTAGAATTTACTGAAAAACCCGCATTAGACGAAATGCACAGTGTAGTACATTGTATATGAGTGAGTTGCACTGAAAAAAGTAGAATTTACTGAAAAACCCGCATTAGACGAAATGCACAGTGTAGTACATTGTATATGAGTGAGTTGCACTGAAAAACGTAGAATTTACTGAAAAACCCGCTTTAGACGAAATGCACAGTGTAGTACATTGTATATGAGTGAGTTGTATTGAAAAACTTAGAATTTACTGAAAAACCCGCATTAGACGAAATGCACAGTGTAGTACCTTGTAAAGGAGTGAGTTGCACTGAAAAACTTAGAATTTACTGAAAAACCCGCATTAGACGAAATGCACAGTGTAGTACATTGTATATGAGTGAGTTGCACTGAAAAACTTAGAATTTACTGAAAAACCCGCATCAGACGAAATGCACAGTGTAGTACATTGTATATGAGTGAGTTGCACTGAAAAACTTAGAATTTACTGAAAAACCCGCATTAGACGAAATGCACAGTGTAGTACATAGTATATGAGTGAGTTGCACTGAAAAACTTAGAATTTACTGAAAAACCCGCATTAGACGAAATGCACAGTGTAGTACATTGTATATGAGTGAGTTGCATTGAAAAACTTAGAATTTACTGAAAAACCCGCATTAGACGAAATGCACAGTGTAGTACATTGTATATGAGTGAGTTGCACTGAAAAATTTAGAATTTACTGAAAAACCCGCATTAGACGAAATGCACAGTGTAGTAAATTGTATATGAGTGAGTTGCACTGAAAAACTTAGAATTTACTGAAAAACCCGCATTAGATGAAATGCACAGTGTAGTACATTGTATATGAGTGAGTTGCACTGAAAAACTTAGAATTTACTGAAAAACCCGCATTAGACGAAATGAACAGTGTAGTACATTGTATATGAGTGAGTTGCACTGAAAAACGTAGAATTTACTGAAAAACCCGCTTTAGACGAAATGCACAGTGTAGTACATTGTATATGAGTGAGTTTTATTGAAAAACTTAGAATTTACTGAAAAACCCGCATTAGACGATATGCACAGTGTAGTACATTGTATATGAGTGAGTTGCACTGAAAAACTTAGAATTTACTGAAACACCCGCATTAGACAAAATGCACAGTGTAGTACATTGTATATGAGTGAGTTGCACTGAAATACTTAGAATTTACTGAAAAACCCGCATTAGACGAAATGCACAGTGTAGTACATTGTATATGAGTGAGTTGCACTGAAAAACTTAGAATTTACTGAAAAACCCGCATTAGACGAAATGCACAGTGTAGTACATTGTATATGAGTGAGTTGCACTGAAAAACTTAGAATTTACTGAAAAACCCGAATTAGACGAAATACACAGTGTAGTACATTGTATATGAGTGAGTTGCACTGAAAAACTTAGAATTTACTGAAAAACCCGCATTAGACGAAATGCACAGTGTAGTACATTGTATATGAGTGAGTTGCACTGAAAAACTTAGAATTTACTGAAAAACCCGCATTAGAAGAAATGTACAGTGTAGTACATAGTATATGAGTGAGTTGCACTGAAAAATTTAGAATTTACTGAAAAACCCGCATTAGACGAAATGCACAGTGTAGTACATAGTATATGAGTGAGTTGCACTGAAAAATTTAGAATTTACTGAAAAACCCGCATTAGACGAAATGCACAGTGTAGTACATTGTATATGAGTGAGTTGCACTGAAAAACTTAGAATTTACTGAAAAACCCGCATTAGACGAAATGCACAGTGTAGTACATTGTATATGAGTGAGTTGCACTGAAAAACTTAGAATTTACTGAAAAACCCGCATTAGACGAAATGAACAGTGTAGTACATTGTATATGAGTGAGTTGCACTGAAAAACGTAGAATTTACTGAAAAACCCGCTTTAGACGAAATGCACAGTGTAGTACATTGTATATGAGTGAGTTTTATTGAAAAACTTAGAATTTACTGAAAAACCCGCATTAGACGAAATGCACAGTGTAGTACATTGTATATGAGTGAGTTGCACTGAAAAACTTAGAATTTACTGAAAAACCCGCATTAGACAAAATGCACAGTGTAGTACATTGTATATGAGTGAGTTGCACTGAAATACTTAGAATTTACTGAAAAACCCGCATTAGACGAAATGCACAGTGTAGTACATTGTATATGAGTGAGTTGCACTGAAAAACTTAGAATTTACTGAAAAACCCGCATTAGACGAAATGCACAGTGTAGTACATTGTATATGAGTGAGTTGCACTGAAAAACTTAGAATTTACTGAAAAACCCGCATTAGACGAAATGCACAGTGTAGTACATTGTATATGAGTGAGTTGCACTGAAAAACTTAGATTTTACTGAAAAACCCGCATTAGACGAAATGCACAGTGTAGTACATTGTATATGAGTGAGTTGCACTGAAAAACTTAGAATTTACTGAAAAACCCGAATTAGACGAAATACACAGTGTAGTACATTGTATATGAGTGAGTTGCACTGAAAAACTTAGAATTTACTGAAAAACCCGCATTAGACGAAATGCACAGTGTAGTACATTGTATATGAGTGAGTTGCACTGAAAAACTTAGAATTTACTGAAAAACCCGCATTAGAAGAAATGTACAGTGTAGTACATAGTATATGAGTGAGTTGCACTGAAAAATTTAGAATTTACTGAAAAACCCGCATTAGACGAAATGCACAGTGTAGTATATAGTATATGAGTGAATTGCACTGAAAAACTTAGAATTTACTGAAAAACCCGCATTAGACGAAATGCACAGTGTAGTACATAGTATATGAGTGAATTGCACTGAAAAACTTAGAATTTACTGAAAAACCCGCATTAGACGAAATGCACAGTGTAGTACATTGTATATGAGTGAGTTGCACTGAAAAACTTAGAATTTACTGAAAAACCCGCATTAGACGAAATGCACAGTGTAGTACATTGTATATGAGTGAGTTGCACTGAAAAAAGTAGAATTTACTGAAAAACCCGCATTAGACGAAATGCACAGTGTAGTATATTGTATATGAGTGAGTTGCACTGAAAAACTTAGAATTTACTGAAAAACCCGCATTAGACGAAATGAACAGTGTAGTACATTGTATATGAGTGAGTTGCACTGAAAAACGTAGAATTTACTGAAAAACCCGCTTTAGACGAAATGCACAGTGTAGTACATTGTATATGAGTGAGTTTTATTGAAAAACTTAGAATTTACTGAAAAACCCGCATTAGACGAAATGCACAGTGTAGTACATTGTATATGAGTGAGTTGCACTGAAAAACTTAGAATTTACTGAAAAACCCGCATTAGACAAAATGCACAGTGTAGTACATTGTATATGAGTGAGTTGCACTGAAATACTTAGAATTTACTGAAAAACCCGCATTAGACGAAATGCACAGTGTAGTACATTGTATATGAGTGAGTTGCACTGAAAAACTTAGAATTTACTGAAAAACCCGCATTAGACGAAATGCACAGTGTAGTACATTGTATATGAGTGAGTTGCACTGAAAAACTTAGAATTTACTGAAAAACCCGCATTAGACGAAATGCACAGTGTAGTACATTGTATATGAGTGAGTTGCACTGAAAAACTTAGATTTTACTGAAAAACCCGCATTAGACGAAATGCACAGTGTAGTACATTGTATATGAGTGAGTTGCACTGAAAAACTTAGAATTTACTGAAAAAAACCGAATTAGACGAAATACACAGTGTAGTACATTGTATATGAGTGAGTTGCACTGAAAAACTTAGAATTTACTGAAAAACCCGCATTAGACGAAATGCACAGTGTAGTACATTGTATATGAGTGAGTTGCACTGAAAAACTTAGAATTTACTGAAAAACCCGCATTAGAAGAAATGTACAGTGTAGTACATAGTATATGAGTGAGTTGCACTGAAAAATTTAGAATTTACTGAAAAACCCGCATTAGACGAAATGCACAGTGTAGTACATAGTATATGAGTGAGTTGCACTGAAAAACTTAGAATTTACTGAAAAACCCGCATTAGACGAAATGCACAGTGTAGTACATAGTATATGAGTGAATTGCACTGAAAAACTTAGAATTTACTGAAAAACCCGCATTAGACGAAATGCACAGTGTAGTACATTGTATATGAGTGAGTTGCACTGAAAAACGTAGAATTTACTGAAAAACCCGCTTTAGACGAAATGCACAGTGTAGTACATTGTATATGAGTGAGTTGTATTGAAAAACTTAGAATTTACTGAAAAACCCGCATTAGACGAAATGCACAGTGTAGTACCTTGTATATGAGTGAGTTGCACTGAAAAACTTAGAATTTACTGAAAAACCCGCATTAGACAAAATGCACAGTGTAGTACATTGTATATGAGTGAGTTGCACTGAAAAACTTAGAATTTACTGAAAAACCCGCATCAGACGAAATGCACAGTGTAGTACATTGTATATGAGTGAGTTGCACTGAAAAACTTAGAATTTACTGAAAAACCCGCATTAGACGAAATGCACAGTGTAGTACATTGTATATGAGTGAGTTGCACTGAAAAATTTAGAATTTACTGAAAAACCCGCATTAGACGAAATGCACAGTGTAGTAAATTGTATATGAGTGAGTTGCACTGAAAAACTTAGAATTTACTGAAAAACCCGCATTAGACGAAATGCACAGTGTAGTACATTGTATATGAGTGAGTTGCACTGAAAAACTTAGAATTTACTGAAAAACCCGCATTAGACGAAATGAACAGTGTAGTACATTGTATATGAGTGAGTTGCACTGAAAAACGTAGAATTTACTGAAAAACCCGCTTTAGACGAAATGCACAGTGTAGTACATTGTATATGAGTGAGTTGTATTGAAAAACTTAGAATTTACTGAAAAACCCGCATTAGACGAAATGCACAGTGTAGTACATTGTATATGAGTGAGTTGCACTGAAAAACTTAGAATTTACTGAAAAACCCGCATTAGACGAAATGCACAGTGTAGTACATTGTATATGAGTGAGTTGCACTGAAAAACTTAGATTTTACTGAAAAAGCCGTATTAGACGAAATGCACAGTGTAGTACATTGTATATGAGTGAGTTGCACTGAAAAACTTAGAATTTACTGAAAAACCCGAATTAGACGAAATACACAGTGTAGTACATTGTATATGAGTGAGTTGCACTGAAAAACTTAGAATTTACTGAAAAACCCGCATTAGACGAAATGCACAGTGTAGTACATTGTATATGAGTGAGTTGCACTGAAAAACTTAGAATTTACTGAAAAACCCGCATTAGAAGAAATGTACAGTGTAGTACATAGTATATGAGTGAGTTGCACTGAAAAATTTAGAATTTACTGAAAAACCCGCATTAGACGAAATGCACAGTGTAGTACATAGTATATGAGTGAGTTGCACTGAAAAACTTAGAATTTACTGAAAAACCCGCATTAGACGAAATGCACAGTGTAGTACATAGTATATGAGTGAATTGCACTGAAAAACTTAGAATTTACTGAAAAACCCGCATTAGACGAAATGCACAGTGTAGTACATTGTATATGAGTGAGTTGCACTGAAAAACTTAGAATTTACTGAAAAACCCGCATTAGACGAAATGCACAGTGTAGTACATTGTATATGAGTGAGTTGCACTGAAAAAAGTAGAATTTACTGAAAAACCCGCATTAGACGAAATGCACAGTGTAGTACATTGTATATGAGTGAGTTGCACTGAAAAACTTAGAATTTACTGAAAAACCAGCATTAGACGAAATGAACAGTGTAGTACCTTGTATATGAGTGAGTTGCACTGAAAAACTTAGAATTTACTGAAAAACCCGCATTGGACGAAATGCACAGTGTAGTACATTGTATATGAGTGAGTTGCACTGAAAAACTTAGAATTTACTGAAAAACCCGCATCAGACGAAATGCACAGTGTAGTACATTGTATATGAGTGAGTTGCACTGAAAAACTTAGAATTTACTGAAAAACCCGCATTAGACGAAATGCACAGTGTAGTACATAGTATATGAGTGAGTTGCACTGAAAAACTTAGAATTTACTGAAAAACCCGCATTAGAGGAAATGCACAGTGTAGTACATTGTATATGAGTGAGTTGCACTGAAAAACTTAGAATTTACTGAAAAACCCGCATTAGACGAAATGCACAGTGTAGTACATTGTATATGAGTGAGTTGCACTGAAAAATTTAGAATTTACTGAAAAACCCGCATTAGACGAAATGCACAGTGTAGTAAATTGTATATGAGTGAGTTGCACTGAAAAACTTAGAATTTACTGAAAAACCCGCATTAGACGAAATGCACAGTGTAGTACATTGTATATGAGTGAGTTGCACTGAAAAACTTAGAATTTACTGAAAAACCCGCATTAGACGAAATGCACAGTGTAGTACATTGTATATGAGTGAGTTGCACTGAAAATCTTAGAATTTACTGAAAAACCCGCATTAGACGAAATGCACAGTGTAGTACATGTATATGAGTGAGTTGCACTGAAAAACTTAGAATTTACTGAAAAACCCGCATTAGACGAAATGCACAGTGTAGTACATTGTATATGAGTGAGTTGCACTGAAAAACTTAGAATTTACTGAAAAACCCGCATTAGACGAAATGCACAGTGTAGTACATTGTATATGAGTGAGTTGCACTGAAAAACTTAGAATTTACTGAAAAACCCGCATTAGACGAAATGAACAGTGTAGTACATTGTATATGAGTGAGTTGCACTGAAAAACGTAGAATTTACTGAAAAACCCGCTTTAGACGAAATGCACAGTGTAGTACATTGTATATGAGTGAGTTTTATTGAAAAACTTAGAATTTACTGAAAAACCCGCATTAGACGAAATGCACAGTGTAGTACATTGTATATGAGTGAGTTGCACTGAAAAACTTAGAATTTACTGAAAAACCCGCATTAGACAAAATGCACAGTGTAGTACATTGTATATGAGTGAGTTGCACTGAAATACTTAGAATTTACTGAAAAACCCGCATTAGACGAAATGCACAGTGTAGTACATTGTATATGAGTGAGTTGCACTGAAAAACTTAGAATTTACTGAAAAACCCGCATTAGACGAAATGCACAGTGTAGTACATTGTATATGAGTGAGTTGCACTGAAAAACTTAGAATTTACTGAAAAACCCGCATTAGACGAAATGCACAGTGTAGTACATTGTATATGAGTGAGTTGCACTGAAAAACTTAGAATTTACTGAAAAACCCGCATTAGACGAAATGCTCAGTGTAGTACATTGTATATGAGTGAGTTGCACTGAAAAATTTAGAATTTACTGAAAAACCCGCATTAGACGAAATGCACAGTGTAGTAAATTGTATATGAGTGAGTTGCACTGAAAAACTTAGAATTTACTGAAAAACCCGCATTAGACGAAATGCACAGTGTAGTACATTGTATATGAGTGAGTTGCACTGAAAAACTTAGAATTTACTGAAAAACCCGCATTAGACGAAATGCACAGTGTAGTACATTGTATATGAGTGAGTTGCACTGAAAAACTTAGAATTTACTGAAAAACCCGCATTAGACGAAATGCACAGTGTAGTACATGTATATGAGTGAGTTGCTCTGAAAAACTTAGAATTTACTGAAAAACCCGCATTAGACGAAATGCACAGTGTAGTACATTGTATATGAGTGAGTTGCACTGAAAAACTTAGAATTTACTGAAAAACCCGCATTAGACGAAATGCACAGTGTAGTACATTGTATATGAGTGAGTTGCACTGAAAAACTTAGAATTTACTGAAAAACCCGCATTAGACGAAATGAACAGTGTAGTACATTGTATATGAGTGAGTTGCACTGAAAAACGTAGAATTTACTGAAAAACCCGCTTTAGACGAAATGCACAGTGTAGTACATTGTATATGAGTGAGTTTTATTGAAAAACTTAGAATTTACTGAAAAACCCGCATTAGACGAAATGCACAGTGTAGTACATTGTATATGAGTGAGTTGCACTGAAAATTTTAGAATGTACTGAAAAACCCGAATTAGACGAAATACACAGTGTAGTACATTGTATATGAGTGAGTTGCACTGAAAAAAGTAGAATTTACTGAAAAACCCGCATTAGACGAAATGCACAGTGTAGTACATTGTATATGAGTGAGTTGCACTGAAAAACTTAGAATTTACTGAAAAACCAGCATTAGACGAAATGAACAGTGTAGTACCTTGTATATGAGTGAGTTGCACTGAAAAACTTAGAATTTACTGAAAAACCCGCATTAGACGAAATGCACAGTGTAGTACATTGTATATGAGTGAGTTGCACTGAAAAACTTAGAATTTACTGAAAAACCCGCATCAGACGAAATGCACAGTGTAGTACATTGTATATGAGTGAGTTGCACTGAAAAACTTAGAATTTACTGAAAAACCCGCATTAGACGAAATGCACAGTGTAGTACATAGTATATGAGTGAGTTGCACTGAAAAACTTAGAATTTACTGAAAAACCCGCATTAGACGAAATGCACAGTGTAGTACATTGTATATGAATGAGTTGCACTGAAAAACTTAGAATTTACTGAAAAACCCGCATTAGACGAAATGCACAGTGTAGTACATTGTATATGAGTGAGTTGCACTGAAAAATTTAGAATTTACTGAAAAACCCGCATTAGACGAAATGCACAGTGTAGTAAATTGTATATGAGTGAGTTGCACTGAAAAACTTAGAATTTACTGAAAAACCCGCATTAGACGAAATGCACAGTGTAGTACATTGTATATGAGTGAGTTGCACTGAAAAACTTAGAATTTACTGAAAAACCCGCATTAGACGAAATGCACAGTGTAGTACATTGTATATGAGTGAGTTGCACTGAAAAACTTAGAATTTACTGAAAAACCCGCATTAGACGAAATGCACAGTGTAGTACATGTATATGAGTGAGTTGCACTGAAAAACTTAGAATTTACTGAAAAACCCGCATTAGACGAAATGCACAGTGTAGTACATTGTATATGAGTGAGTTGCACTGAAAAACTTAGAATTTACTGAAAAACCCGCATTAGACGAAATGCACAGTGTAGTACATTGTATATGAGTGAGTTGCACTGAAAAACTTAGAATTTACTGAAAAACCCGCATTAGACGAAATGAACAGTGTAGTACATTGTATATGAGTGAGTTGCACTGAAAAACGTAGAATTTACTGAAAAACCCGCTTTAGACGAAATGCACAGTGTAGTACATTGTATATGAGTGAGTTTTATTGAAAAACTTAGAATTTACTGAAAAACCCGCATTAGACGAAATGCACAGTGTAGTACATTGTATATGAGTGAGTTGCACTGAAAAACTTAGAATTTACTGAAAAACCCGCATTAGACAAAATGCACAGTGTAGTACATTGTATATGAGTGAGTTGCACTGAAATACTTAGAATTTACTGAAAAACCCGCATTAGACGAAATGCACAGTGTAGTACATTGTATATGAGTGAGTTGCACTGAAAAACTTAGAATTTACTGAAAAAACCCGCATTAGACGAAATGCACAGTGTAGTACATTGTATATGAGTGAGTTGCACTGAAAAACTTAGAATTTACTGAAAAACCCGCATTAGACGAAATGCACAGTGTAGTACATTGTATATGAGTGAGTTGCACTGAAAAACTTAGAATTTACTGAAAAACCCGCATTAGACGAAATGCACAGTGTAGTACATTGTATATGAGTGAGTTGCACTGAAAAACTTAGAATTTACTGAAAAACCCGAGTTAGACGAAATACACAGTGTAGTACATTGTATATGAGTGAGTTGCACTGAAAACTTAGAATTTACTGAAAAACCCGTATTAGACGAAATGCACAGTGTAGTACATTGTATATGAGTGAGTTGCACTGAAAAACTTAGAATTTACTGAAAAACCCGCATTAGAAGAAATGTACAGTGTAGTACATAGTATATGAGTGAGTTGCACTGAAAAATTTAGAATTTACTGAAAAACCCGCATTAGACGAAATGCACAGTGTAGTACATAGTATAGGAGTGAGTTGCACTGAAAAACTTAGAATTTACTGAAAAACCCGCATTAGACGAAATGCACAGTGTAGTACATGGTATATGAGTGAATTGCACTGAAAAAGTTAGAATTTACTGAAAAACCCGCATTAGACGAAATGCACAGTGTAGTACATTGTATATGAGTGAGTTGCACTGAAAAACTTAGAATTTACTGAAAAACCCGCATTAGACGAAATGCACAGTGTAGTACATTGTATATGAGTGAGTTGCACTGAAAAAAGTAGAATTTACTGAAAAACCCGCTTTAGACGAAATGCACAGTGTAGTACATTGTATATGAGTGAGTTGCCCTGAAAAACTTAGAATTTACTGAAAAACCAGCATTAGACGAAATGAACAGTGTAGTACATTGTATATGAGTGAGTTGCACTGAAAAACGTAGAATTTACTGAAAAACCCGCTTTAGACGAAATGCACAGTGTAGTACATTGTATATGAGTGAGTTGTATTGAAAAACTTAGAATTTACTGAAAAACCCGCATTAGAAGAAATGCACAGTGTAGTACCTTATATATGAGTGAGTTGCACTGAAAAACTTAGAATTTACTGAAAAACCCGCATTAGACGAAATGCACAGTGTAGTACATTGTATATGAGTGAGTTGCACTGAAAAACTTAGAATTTACTGAAAAACCCGCATCAGACGAAATGCACAGTGTAGTACATTGTATATGAGTGAGTTGCACTGAAAAACTTAGAATTTACTGAAAAACCCGCATTAGACGAAATGCACAGTGTAGTACATAGTATATGAGTGAGTTGCACTGAAAAACTTAGAATTTACTGAAAAACCCGCATTAGACGAAATGCACAGTGTAGTACATTGTATATGAGTGAGTTGCACTGAAAAACTTAGAATTTACTGAAAAACCCGCATTAGGACGAAATGCACAGTGTAGTACATTGTATATGAGTGAGTTGCACTGAAAAACTTAGAATTTACTGAAAAACCCGCATTACACGAAATGCACAGTGTAGTACATTGTATATGAGTGAGTTGCACTGAAAAACTTAGAATTTACTGAAAAACCCGCATTAGACGAAATGAACAGTGTAGTACATTGTATATGAGTGAGTTGCACTGAAAAACGTAGAATTTACTGAAAAACCCGCTTTAGACGAAATGCACAGTGTAGTACATTGTATATGAGTGAGTTTTATTGAAAAACTTAGAATTTACTGAAAAACCCGCATTAGACGAAATGCACAGTGTAGTACATTGTATATGAGTGAGTTGCACTGAAAATTTTAGAATGTACTGAAAAACCCGAATTAGACGAAATACACAGTGTAGTACATTGTATATGAGTGAGTTGCACTGAAAAAAGTAGAATTTACTGAAAAACCCGCATTAGACGAAAATGCACAGTGTAGTACATTGTATATGATTGAGTTGCACTGAAAAACTTAGAATTTACTGAAAAACCAGCATTAGACGAAATGAACAGTGTAGTACATTGTATATGAGTGAGTTGCACTGAAAACTTAGAATTTACTGAAAAACCCGCATTAGACGAAATGCACAGTGTAGTACAATGTATATGAATGAGTTGCACTGAAAAACTTAGAATTTACTGAAAAACCCGCATTAGACGAAATGCACAGTGTAGTACATTGTATATGAGTGAGTTGCACTGAAAAATTTAGAATTTACTGAAAAAACCCGCATTAGACGAAATGCACAGTGTAGTAAATTGTATATGAGTGAGTTGCACTGAAAAACTTAGAATTTACTGAAAAACCCGCATTAGACGAAATGCACAGTGTAGTACATTGTATATGAGTGAGTTGCACTGAAAAACTTAGAATTTACTGAAAAACCCGCATTAGACGAAATGCACAGTGTAGTACATTGTATATGAGTGAGTTGCACTGAAAAACTTAGAATTTACTGAAAAACCCGCATTAGACGAAATGCACAGTGTAAGTACATGTATATGAGTGAGTTGCACTGAAAAACTTAGAATTTACTGAAAAACCCGCATTAGACGAAATGCACAGTTGTAGTACATTGTATATGAGTGAGTTGCACTGAAAAACTTAGAATTTACTGAAAAACCCGCATTAGACGAAATGCACAGTGTAGTTACATTGTATATGAGTGAGTTGCACTGAAAAACTTAGAATTTACTGAAAACCCGCATTAGACGAAATGAACAGTGTAGTACATTGTATATGAGTGAGTTGCACTGAAAAACGTAGAATTTACTGAAAAACCCGCTTTAGACGAAATGCACAGTGTAGTACATTGTATATGAGTGAGTTTTTTTGAAAAACTTAGGAATTTACTGAAAAACCCGCATTAGACGAAATGCACAGTGTAGTACATTGTATATGAGTGAGTTGCACTGAAAAACTTAGAATTTACTGAAAAACCCGCATTAGACAAAATGCACAGTGTAGTACATTGTATATGAGTGAGTTGCACTGAAATACTTAGAATTTACTGAAAAACCCGCATTAGACGAAATGCACAGTGTAGTACATTGTATATGAGTGAGTTGCACTGAAAAACTTAGAATTTACTGAAAAACCCGCATTAGACGAAATGCACAGTGTAGTACATTGTATATGAGTGAGTTGCACTGAAAACTTAGAATTTAACTGAATAAACCCGCATTAGACGGAAATGCACAGTGTAGTACATTGTATATGAGTGAGTTGCACTGAAAAACTTAGAATTTACTGAAAAACCCGCATTAGACGAAATGCACAGTGTAGTACATTGTATATGAGTGAGTTGCACTGAAAAACTTAGAATTTACTGAAAAAACCCGAGTTAGACGAAATACACAGTGTAGTACATTGTATATGAGTGAGTTGCACTGAAAAACTTAGAATTTACTGAAAAACCCGTATTAGACGAAATGCACAGTGTAGTACATTGTATATGAGTGAGTTGCACTGAAAAAACTTAGAATTTACTGAAAAACCCGCATAGAAGAAATGTACAGTGTAGTACATAGTATATGAGTGAGTTGCACTGAAAAATTTAGAATTTACTGAAAAACCCGCATTAGACGAAATGCACAGTGTAGTACATAGTATAGGAGTGAGTTGCACTGAAAAACTTAGAATTTACTGAAAAACCCGCATTAGACGAAATGCACAGTGTAGTACATGGTATATGAGTGAATTGCACTGAAAAAGTTAGAATTTACTGAAAAAACCCGCATTAGACGAAATGCACAGTGTAGTACAATTGTATATGAGTGAGGTTGCACTGAAAAACTTAGAATTTACTGAAAAACCCGCATTAGACGAAATCCACAGTGTAGTACATTGTATATGAGTGAGTTTGCACTGAAAAAAGTAAGAATTTACTGAAAAACCCGCTTTAGACGAAATGCACAGTGTAGTACATTGTATATGAGTGAGTTGCCCTGAAAAACTTAGAATTTACTGAAAAACCAGCATTAGACGAAATGAACAGTGTAGTACATTGTATATGAGTGAGTTGCACTGAAAAACGTAGAATTTACTGAAAAACCCGCTTTAGACGAAATGCACAGTGTAGTACATTGTATATGAGTGAATTGTATTGAAAAACTTAGAATTTACTGAAAAACCCCGCATTAGATGAAATGCACAGTGTAGTACCTTATATATGAGTGAGTTGCACTGAAAAACTTAGAATTTACTGAAAAACCCGCATTAGACGAAATGCACAGTGTAGTACATTGTATATGAGTGAGTTGCACTGAAAACTTAGAATTTACTGAAAAACCCGCATCAGACGAAATGCACAGTGTAGTACATTGTATATGAGTGAGTTGCACTGAAAAACTTAGAATTTACTGAAAAACCCGCATTAGACGAAATGCACAGTGTAGTACATAGTATATGAGTGAGTTGCACTGAAAAACTTAGAATTTACTGAAAAACCCGCATTAGACGAAATGCACAGTGTAGTACATTGTATATGAGTGAGTTGCACTGAAAAACTTAGAATTTACTGAAAAACCCGCATTAGACGAAATGCACAGTGTAGTACATTGTATATGAGTGAGTTGCACTGAAAAACTTAGAATTTACTGAAAAACCCGCATTAGACGAAATGAACAGTGTAGTACATTGTATATGAGTGAGTTGCACTGAAAAACGTAGAATTTACTGAAAAACCCGCATTAGACGAAATGCACAGTGTAGTACATTGTATATGAGTGAGTTTTATTGAAAAACTTAGAATTTACTGAACAACCCGCATTAGACGAAATGCACAGTGTAGTACATTGTATATGAGTGAGTTGCACTGAAAAACTTAGAATTTACTGAAAAACCCGCATTAGACGAAATGCACAGTGTAGTACATTGTATATGAGTGAGTTGCACTGAAAAACTTAGAATTTACTGAAAAACCCGCATTAGACGAAATGCACAGTGTAGTACATAGTATATGAGTGAGTTGCACTGAAAAACTTAGAATTTACTGAAAAACCCGCATTAGACGAAATGCACAGTGTAGTACATTGTATATGAGTGAGTTGCACTGAAAAAAGTAGGAATTTACTGAAAAACCCGCTTTAGACGAAATGCACAGTGTAGTACATTGTATATGAGTGAGTTGCACTGAAAAACTTAGAATTTACTGAAAAACCCGCATTAGACGAAATGCACAGTGTAGTACATTGTATATGAGTGAGTTGCACTGAAAAAACTTAGAATTTACTGAAAAACCCGCATTAGACGAAATGCACATTGTAGTACATTGTATATGAGTGAGTTGCACTGAAAAATTTAGAATTACTGAAAAACCCGCATTAGACGAAATGCACAGTGTAGTACATTGTATATGAATGAGTTGCACTGAAAAACTTAGAATTTACTGAAAAACCCGCATTAGACGAAATGCACAGTGGTAGTACATTGTATATGAGTGAGTTGCACTGAAAAATTAGAATTTACTGAAAAACCCGCATTAGACGAAATGCACAGTGTAGTACATTGTATATGAGTGAGTTGCACTGAAAAACTTAGAATTTACTGAAAAACCCGCATTAGACGAAATGCACAGTGTAGTACATTGTATATGAGTGAGTTGCACTGAAAAATCTTAGAATTTACTGAAAAACCCGCATTAGACGAAATGCACAGTGTAGTACATTGTATATGAGTGAGTTGCACTGAAAAACTTAGAATTTACTGAAAAACCCGCATTAGACGAAATGCACAGTGTAGACATGTATATGAGTGAGTGCACTGAAAAACTTAGAATTTACTGAAAAACCCGCATTAGACGAAATGCACAGTGTAGTACATTGTATATGAGTGAGTGCACTGAAAAACTTAGAATTACTGAAAACCGCATTAGACGAAATGCACAGTGTAGTACATTGTATATGAGTGAGTTGCATGAAAAACTTAGAATTACTGAAAAACCCGCATTAGACGAAATGAACAGTGTAGTACATTGTATATGAGTGAGTTGCACTGAAAAACTTAGAATTTACTGAAAAACCAGCATTAGACGAAATGCACAGTGTAGTACATTGTATATGAGTGAGTTTTATTGAAAAACTTAGAATTTTACTGAAAAACCGCATTAGACGAAATGCACAGTGTAGTACATTGTATATGAGTGAGTTGCACTGAAAAACTTAGAATTTACTGAAAAACCCGCATTAGACAAAATGCACAGTGTTAGTACATTGTATATGAGTGAGTTGCACTGAAATACTTAGA